>NC_089722.1:27883957-28038957 GCF_035083965.1 Branchiostoma lanceolatum | reverse complement strand
GATGCAATAGCCAGTGGGCATGACAACTACCTTATCAAGTACCAGAGCCTGAAGTATGCACTTCTCATCAACACGTTTGTGTGCGTGATCGGAGGGGCGTTTTTCCTGGCGTGCGCCTTCTTCATCGTCGGAGACAGGGCCAGAGCAGACAGGATAACCAGGGGTAGGTGTTCAGCTATCAAGTTTGGTACACATTAGAGTGCCACAACTGCTGAGTTAGTTGATTGGAAAGAAATGTACTTGTGTTACAGTACCTTGATATTTATGTTTTGTGTTTTCTGTGTGTGTGTGTGTGTGTGTGTGTGTGTGTGTGTGTGTGTGTGTGTGTAGAGGAGAATATGTGACTGTGTGTTTCCATGTATCAGTGTATATATTGTGTACATATGTGTGTTTATATATTGTGTACATTGTGTGTACATATGTGTGTTACCATGAATTTGTGCCTGTCTGTGTGTGTGTGTGTGTGTGTTTTTAGTGCGGGGGATTGAATGTGGGCAGGCACAGCAGGCACTGTCTTTGCTACATGTCCAGTCATCTTGTGCATGTACCTATCTTTGTGTTCTTTTAAAGTCATGAATGACTTTCCAACAAGGGATTAGATCATTAGAATTTGGATCAGTATAAGTTATAACTGAAAGCTGCTTGATCTTGTTGGGGCTCAGAACAGCATTTACAGAACTTTGCAGCCATTTTGAAAGTCAGAGACATACCAGAAAGAGGGGGGGGGGGGGGGGGAATCTAATGCGGTATATTTTCATGGAAATGTCCAGTAATTCACAATAGGATGTTCTGTAGGTGATCAATCGTCCTACCTGGCAGGTGAAAATGACCCTGTGGTCACACCTGAAGATGGGGATGAAGATGATCCTAACTTCACGTCTGTTTTTCTCCATAATCTCCTCCCAGGTGAGGTCTACCACATCAGCACCCAGACTCTTCAATATTCACTCATTCTTCTTCTGGTTTGCTTGTAAACCAGGATTCTAGCCAGCGCCTGTCATTCCATCATTTGACAGAATTTTGTTGCATATGATGCAAACATTTTTTAGACCATTCCGTCAAATACATGATTTAAGATGTAAAAATGTACAAATTTGAATGAATTTATAGAAGTCTATTTAACGTGACTGAAAAAAACTCTTTGTAGGATCTTTGGCGTCAATGGGAATTGGGATGATGGAAAAAAAAATCCAGCTAGCTAGATACCTGTTGTAAACCCATTTTTTGTTGTTTTTATCCTTTTGAAAGGTATGCCTTTTTCTTCTCTCTTTTATTTTAAAGAAATGCATCAGTTTCAAAATTAATTTAAGATTGCCTTGTCATACCTTTTTCAAAACCCTTTCTTGTTTCAACTTAAGGCATAACAACAAATCTTAAACTTAAAGCTTGGCTGCATGTAATATGTTGGCTTGATTTTTGCTTCTCATGCCTTCGGTCTATTACTTTACCTTGAATGCCCACCTTGTCAAATCTGATGAAATTGCTGCTACTTAGAGTTACATTACACATTTCCATGCCATCATTACTTAAAACCTAATGCTAATGTCTAACACTTATTTCTTCCCCTAATGTTCTTGTTTTCAATTCTCAACAGGGATCATATCAAAGATCTGACCATGACAGCAGCTGTCATCAATTCCCCACCCAGAAACTGTCTCAAAATATTGCATACTTTCAGAGGAAATCATTTTAGTTGCTGGGTTATCAGGGAAGTCTGAATAATAATATTCTGACTTGAAGCTACTGAAGGAATTGAAAAAGGGAACCTTTTTCTGGCAGTGCAGGAATTAATATTTCTTTAGAGTGACTGGAGTGAAAAAGATATCTTCTTTTTAGAGGAATGATTCAGGCAGCCATCTGAAAAAGATTTCCTTTGCTGAAGGCATGCAGACTTTTGAGACTAACACTTACAGAGGGATCGCTCAGTGTATGTGCCCCACTGAACCAAGTTGGCTTCATATTAAAGTGGCCTGTTTTTTGTTTTGCATATAGGAGAGCAAGAACACAGGGATGGAGATGACAACCCACCAATAAATGATGCAGGAAGACCTATTGATGTCGTGATATAATTTGTTGTTGTTTTGGTAATGTTGGTTATTGTCCATTTTGTGAGCACAACTAAAGGAATGTATATATCTTTTCCTCCTCTTATGGTCCTGATTCAACCTGGAATTGAACCATTAATGACGTCATTGCCACTGCTAAATCAACCAATGGGCTTCTGCTGCTGATCAACCAATCATCTGATCAACCAATCATCTTCATTCGTTCATCAACCAATCAATTATTACTACATGAAATGATGTATATTGTAATATATGCAATCATGTGTTCCAACTCCGTAATCTAATGACTTTGAATCAATCACTGTTCACTGATTCACACAAACTGTCAATCAATCATCTGGTGACATGTTACTGACCAATCACAGGAGAGGAGTCAGAGCATAGTGACTTAGGAAACAACTTGATTTTGCCAGTTGATCCTCTGGATAGTTATCTTCATCAGACAGAGACGTTGATGGATGAAAACACGAGAACCTGAATACATGTACTATGAAACTTGTATATTTTACATTGCATGCTGTAAATAAATTTGTATTGAGTGATACTACATAGTCCAGATTTTGTTATAAATTCATTTGCCATATATTCTTCAGCTTTTGCTTTTGATTCTCTTGTAAGAGCAAGCTTCGGGCATTTCTTTTTTATTGGCTGCATATTGTTTTCTCCATTGTCTTTAGTAGATGTTTTAAAAGACAGAACGAACTGAAGCAGAAATTCAGGTTAATAAAAAAGCTGCAGCACAGTGTGTTGATGTGCAGGACTTTTAAACAGAATGCAGTAAAGGACCAAATGATTCGGATGTTTGGTGCGTTGTGTTTATTGCAAATTGGTTCTCATGCCTATTTTTTCTCTTTATTGAGCCCCATCTCACCATACTCAACTACATGTATTCAGTTTTGAACCCATGGCTAGAAGGGGACTAGAGCCTAAATCAGGGTTTATTGTAAATGTTTCCGGTTTACTGTAAATACCCTTATCTCAATTGAGATAGTGTAACAAAGTATATTTCTAGAGTAAATGGCATACATTGTACTATGTGTAATGATGAATATAGCTCTGTTGTACAAAAAATATTGACTGTAAATGGTATTTTCCTAGGAAGTCGAATTAATTATTCCTAAGACCTAGTACAAGTTGTACAATTAAAAAGTGTTACAAGTATTTTTTCCTATATTTGAAGATGATTTTAAGACATATTTTGTGGTTGGTTATAGAGCTAAATAGGTGAATGGTGATATATAAATGATGTAGTACAGACAATGTTGGAAATTTGTATTTAATTTTTTCGAGTAAAAACTGGGCCAGCAAATTTAGCCAATATATAACTAAGAAGTAAGCAGTCCACCTAGCCATATAGCAATTTTGTTACGAATTTTACAGGAAGTATTGTTATTAAAAAACGGATCATGTGTGCCAAAAACACAAGAAATTCACAAGTTCATTTACAGCATTTTCCACCCCAAAATACATACAATATTAAAAACTTAGTAATACATTTAGTTCTATTAGTAGAACAACTTTTGATTATAAAACCAGCATTTATACCAAGGAAGCATGTACTCATTTTGACTGAAGAATCCACTATATTGTTAACAACAAATTATATAAAGATTACATGAAATATTTTGTATAAACCATGAAAAGGCACCACATAAGTATATGTACAACACTGAGTGCAATATGTACATGTAAGGAAATGATTACAAGATCCTGGCTGTCAACTTTCTGGTCACAATAAAAGATGGCCCAGAATGGCTGGTTGTACTATTCCTCATTGATGAAGCTACTCTAAAATGTCATACACTAGCAGAAATACATTATTCCCGATTGATGATATAGCAACTTTAAAACATCAGCCTAATGGCTACATCGCGATATCTAGATTCCAAAGCTAGGACATCTTCATACTATGGATGTCTTAAGCATTGAAACACGAACATTTGAACCACGACCTTTTGGCTACGGGCACCAGCCCATGGCCACGGAGATTTGGAAGTTCCTTCTTCAAATATTCACCGTAGCACTTACCAAGCGCCCATGCATACGCTTGCTTGTCAGCATCTTTCCACGTCTCGGAACGCCTTTGTTCTTCCTGCATCGCGTTAGTGCTGAGAAATCTCACATCGAAACGTAGCAGTCCGATCTCCTGATCGCCTTCTTCGTGAAGGATGGCCTCAAACATGCGGTAGTTGTGTTCAAACTCACAGGGGACGACTACATGGGCGGTGTAAGGCAGGGGTTGACTTTTCTCAGTGTCATGGACCTGGAAACGTAGGTCGATGAGACCTTCGTCGTCTTTGTCCACATTCTCAAAGTAGAACACCTGTCGGAAATGTCGAGCAAAGTGGGAGCTGATTTTGTCGTTGGATTCTTCGCACCATGCTTTGTCGGTCTTGTCTTCAGCCGTTCTTGCTTCAATGTTCACAGCAAGACGTTGGCCGGGACTGTGTTTTGGAAGGTCGTGAAAGATGATGTCTAGCAGGGAGACAGATAACAACAGTGGATTTTTGTCGTCTTCGTCCTGGCCCATTGACCTGAAACCGAGATCCACGACGGCGTCTATCTCTTCACCATGGACAGCGGCTATCTGCTCATACGCATCCCCAAGTTCACGTCGATACGACGCTTGTTCTGACGCGGTATCCTCTTTAACAAAGACTGACAACATGTCTGAAACATCGCAAGATTCAGCTTGTTTCGTCTTTAAGAGTGTAGTCATAGCGTTGACATTGGATACTAGTGCTTTTGTTGGCGAGAAGACGTGGAAAACATGCGGGACTCGGGATGGGGGTTCCCCGCGGTTAACAGGTAGAGGCTGTCGCTCAATCTGGTCTGCGGCTTCCTGTAGTGCTTTAAGTATGGTGATCGCTGCGAAGGGAGCGAGCTCGATCCGTGGTACCTCAGAGGCAACTAATACCAGGATGCTGTCGTCACCAACAACGTAATTTGGAAATCCATCTTTCGTGGGCTCCAATATCAAGTCGTACAGAAGGTCTTCTTCACTTTCAGGTTTCTGGAGGGAATGTTCCTCGACGAGATACACTGCAGTCGGATGAGGTTGTTTGTCTTGTAGAGACATAATGATCGACCCTTCCTCCATCTTAACGATGCCTAGACGGGAGAGAGTCGGTACAAGATTCGCCAGTTTCCTAGGGGAAACGGCAGTAAACGCATGTGCAGCGCTATCCATTCCACCACCACGGAGTCCTGCTGGTGTCACAAACGGATGAGTTTCAGTGAACCTGAAGGAGTAACCGTTCAGGGAGTAAAGATGGCGCTTCTTCCTGGTTGGCATTGATGTGACGGCAACGCGGCGTGGTCCCTGGAGAGTGAAAACCTCGTCACCAACCTCTACAGAGCGGATGGGCAGTAGACTGCCGTTTGCCATGAGTACCTTCGTGTCCCCCATGAAACAACTGCCACCATGGCCACCGCTGCCACCAGTGTGACGGTACCCCTTCCCCGGCTGTCCGTTTGCCGTGAACTCGAAAGAGTTTTCCTCCTTCATGCTAGAGGGTCTACCGTACGGTCCATAAGACGGCATCATTTCGGACTTCAGGATTCCCTTTGCGGCGTCGCCATGAATGTCCTGCCATGTGATTGCCGCTGGGTTCATCCAGGCTGTGTAGCTGGTCCAGTTCCCCGCTCCTACCTCCGGTGGGATCATCAGCTCCTTGTCGCTGAGCTGTTTGATGATGCCGTCTATCTCTCCATTGCTGGCGCCGAGCAGGTGTAGTTTTACCCAGTGATGGTACAGCTCCCATGCTGCGTCTGTCCACATACCTTCTGAAGCAACCGCTCTCTTTGCCGTTATCCATGCATCAGACGTCAGTGCCTCTATGTACTGAGCTTTCGCCGATTTCTTGTTCTGTATTGAATTGTAAGGAGCTTTGATGAAAGTCTCAGAGAAAACCTTAGCGTAGAATGTCATACCGTGCTTTTTCAGGTCGGAGTTTTTCCTGTTCACAGCGTTGTTGATGTCGTCCTTTTTCAGTTGCTTTCTCAGATCGCTCGTCAGGTTGTACATGGCCTGACAAAGAACTGCTGTGGAAAAATCGGACCACCACTTATTGTCTAGGCCGATGATGGAAGTGTTCCCCTCGTAAGGGGCCGACTTGTAGTTGGGAAAGAAGATTTTTCGGAAGGTGTCTCCTTTTCCGAACGCCTCTGTGTGTCGGCCTGGTGTGGACGCTTTGAGTTTACTGACGAGGGCCTTACGGGCCGGTTTACCGGAGTTATTCCCGCCTGGTGTTGGCAGCAGGTCGAACATCTGGATGGATAGAAAAGGAGAGGTTGATATAGTACAATCACACTAATGTTCCACTATCCCATACCTCCGTGAATATATATAACGTGATGTGCTGATTATTGCACAACAATTGTCCAGACTAGAACCAAATCAACATTACTTCTTCCCCAGCATAACAGCTATGTAAAACTACTACAGTACTAAAATCAATGGCCATAGCATATTCAAAACGTGAGATATCAAAACCAGAAGTTCCACTGCAGTACCATAGAAAGTCACCACGCCCATGTATGCAGAATCGCCGGAACTTGTTTTGTTGTTCAGTCAACACCTACTCACGTTCATGTACCGACTATCATAACAATCCATAAATGGCTAGCTTCTTGTAATGGCTAGCGCATGCGTTGTGCAGTAGTAAACAATAGGTGAATAAACAAAATAACCACAAACACCGTGATATGCTACCCAAAACATAACATAACATTGTAGGTAAAGGTAATCAAACCAAACCATGACTATACATTTGAGAAATTGCAGTACTGGTAGGTGGGTATAATGTTTATACCAGCTACTAGTTGTTTTTTACTGGACGTGCACACATAACTTACCTCATTCACGCCGGGTTCCATGGCGGCCATCTTGAATGACGGTTTCACAGAAGTCGGCACCGACGCGAAGTTTACTTTTTTTTACCTAGAAGGTGAACTTTACTATTAAGTATCAGAATGTCACAGTATATAGCTTTGTCTTGCACATTTTTGTCTTGAAATTTAAAGATAAGGCCAGGGTGACTTGACAGGTAGCCCAAATAATTCTGGTGCGAGCGGGCGAGAGAAAAAAAAGCTGCACAATAAAAAAATATTTTTTAAATCTAACCTTGATTAAGTGATTATGGCGGTTTGAAAAACTTAAACACACAGAGCATGGTACAACAAACAATGCGTCTGTTGTTTTGTTCTTTCATGAGGTACACAAATGTAGCTTGTCTTGTTTCAGAATAATTCGACCTGATAGCTAACTTTCGGGTAGCCTGGATGTCAGACCCCCAAACTTTGAAATATCTATCAAACAGTAGATATGTTAGAGTTTGGGGGTCTGGCATCCAGGCTAATTTTCGGGTTGTTTTGACGGTTGTGTTGTCCTTGCCTGTAGAGTCTAATGGGGCATTTGTTTGAATCGGTGAAAACCGAAGCGTCCGTGGAGATCATTGATAAATCAAGTAAGCGTTGCTTAGGTATGATAACCAATATTGAGTAAACATATGATCTTTATAATACGTACAAAGTTGGGAGGATAACTCACCCCACCACCATCACCACACAAATAAAATTGTCAGCTTCTCATAACTGATTACTGTATAAGCAAAGCCCGTTTGAATGAAAATAAACATATTTCAGCTTACCTTTGGTATGGAAAACGACGCACCGGACTTTCTGGGTAGGCGGGTCCGGAGCTAACTGGACCTGTGCGACCGGAAATTTGCTTGGGATGACATGGACGTCTAATTATAAAAAAGATGATGGGAGTGGCTTTATTTTAGATTGCAAGAGCTCTGGCTATCTTGTTATGAAGAAATTAAGAAAGTCACCTTCTTGATTCGGTGTATTAAAGAAATTAAATGAAGATGAGAAGGCCAGGCAGGCTTACTCATTCACAACAAATTCAAGACTACAAGAAAAATTGTTTCTGGAAAGAAATGAATTTCGTCAAACACCATTTTGAACTGCCATTAGTTAGTGGGCGAGTTGTCTTTTTCGCACATATTACAAGTTGGGGGAGATTAATTGCACAACAGTTTTCCAATTCAAGTTGATTGCAATTGTTTCCGTGAATTTTTTTCTAAAGCATCATCATGCGGTGATTTATACATTCTTTTCACATGGAGTTGTCTTGACTAGGGCACAAACAAACAAAATTACCACTCCGCCCAAAGATAACAGAATACTAATCGTTTCTAATTGTTCACTATGGCAACTTCACTAATTATTACCTGTTGCCAAGGGACAGGAGGATGAAAAATAATCTAGATAGATTTGATACGTATTACTTTGTAATCTCATAGCAAATAACTGAAAAAGGGACAAAATTATGGTTTTATTCACAGACTTGAATAAGAGAAGACTTGTCTGTATTATCATTACGCCCTGTTCAAGTAATTATGTTAATTAATTAATTACACTAGACCGCATGGAAAGGCGTATTGCTACTTTTCTCCCAGGACACCCTGTCATCTCTCGAGAGAGACTGATTATCGCCAATTCCACCTCGAAGACTGCATGTCATTAAAATTAAAAGTACAGTCAAAAGGCGTCACACCAGTTCGGGAGCGTCTTTTTTTTGGACGGCGAGTTCAGCGGAACGCTTCGACTCAGGAAGTACGAGGTGAGATAAACCAGTTTTTATGCCATCTTTATAGATTTATTTCATCAGTATTGGTGCTAGATAACGTATGTTTCCTCCTCCAGTGTACATGTTTGGCTATCAGTGGACTATGTTGATCGGATCGACAAAAATGTGTTTGAAAAGAACATTGGACAGGACGGAGCTCGAGAATCAACCGGGTACAAATATCATATATACTTATGCCACCAGTCGCAGCATAGATTACGATTACGTTCTTTGGATCAGAAATGAGTAAGACAGATAATAACATCGTGAACACGAAAATCCCGATGAATTTGTAGATCAAACATTTGGCCCAACAAATGTTGCCATGGTGACGGTAAACAAACTTAAGTTTAGTACAGCTTTGGTAACGATTTGATAATGCTGTAATCGATATTATTTTGACGCTTTTCAGAAGGTTTTTGAATTATTTATATCAAGGACATTATATAATGTATATTGTTTATATATACCTCTGAACGTAAGAAAAACCGAGAAGACTGGGAGGTGACTTGGAATTGGTGTGCTTGGTCGAGTTCGACTGAAAACGAATAAGTCAAGTTTCTCATCTTTAATCTTCATGACGGACATTAGTTTTGTGATTTGTTTAGAAAAAATGCACGATCTAACTGACCGGTCAACCCTTGTTATTCTAGAATCGCAACTGCGAAGTTCTTCAAAATACTGACGAGGATCTGGTATCAACATGGGAAACTCTGCTGGTGCGAAAAGTAGTCCGATCTACATGGAAGGGCCAAGAGAAGGCAAGGTCAAGGAGGATCCAAGGGAAGGCAAGGTCAAGGAAGAGCCAAGAGAAGGCAAGGTCAAGGAAAGTCGGCCGCCCGGGAAGGACAAGACAAAGAAGACAGAGAAGACAGAAAAAGCCCAGCCCACAGTATGTACACTTTATTGATAAATACTACATATTATGTAAATGAATCAGAAAGTTAGCCTCCGTTGCAGACTCCCTCCGGTTGTTGTTTTTCAAGTTACCATTTTCATATCATGATTACATTTTTTTTACTTCTTGCTGGCCAGAAATCAGAAATTCCACGATCTGTAACAGTTATGTTCAGAAGACTAGAATTCATTGAAGCTATCGTATATCATGTGTAGTATAAGGGGTCAAATCCTGGCCGGGATCATTTAAGACTTTGCAAAATGATACATACTGCATTCTCTGCTTAACATTCAGCACTAATTATGGGAAAGAATATCAGTTAAACACACGTCACTCTCAGGGGACTAGCCCTCTGTTGTAGCGCTTGCACACCTGCCTGCTATAAGGGTGATGGTAAAGGAGATGGGTCTCCACACAGAAAGATATGGGGAGAATTTTAACATGAAAAAGCTTACAGAGGCGACTGTACACTGGACCTGCCATGATACCTTTTCTGAGTACGTTATCTCTTCGGTCCTTTTTTCACGTGGAACCTGCAAAGCAACTATTTGTATTTTGTTAGCTGGGTTTGTTCCCACGGCACGACGTGTCATTTGATGTGATGATATAGATATACGTAATCCTTGGTGATTTTATTAGGCACAGACGCACCGAGAACAGGTAGTTCAAATATGGCCAAAATAAGATGAAATAAATCACATTTTCTCCTACTTTTGTGTGGTGGTTACTTTTCTTTAAAAACGAGATCGTCATAATAATGACAGATGTTTCTTAGTCCTTTCTATGTTTGAACAACCTACATATTTTTCTAGATCAATTATAGCACGAATGTAATGATTTCTTGACGTGTACTAGTAATCAGAAGTACTCTCAGCCATAAATTAACGACATTTCTCTTCCTTTCTTTTCAGACTGTTGACAACATGCTCAACTTGTTGGACAAACAACACCGCGTCTACGATGTAGAAGTGATGTCTAGCCATAGCGCCGACAAGGAACCCCCGTCCGCACCAGACACCATCACCCTGAAGAAAACATCGGGCGGAATGCAGCAGCTGAAGGTAGGCCAGCACGTTATGAGCACCTGGAACTGGGACAAATCCGCCAACAAGTTGATCTGGAAGGACGGAGAGCATGCCGGCCACATTGCTTTTCCTCACGAAGAGAGCGTACGAGGGTACGGGACCATGAGTCTTGGGCAGACTAACTTTTCCGTGACGGCAACGCTGAGGCCAGTCACCTACAAGTGTACAATCTCAAGCAACGCTGGAGCGTACGTTAAACAAGAAGGTTCGGCACTCAAGTTGATCTGGGACGACTCAAGCGACACGTGGAAGGACGCTACATGGGATGACGATGTTCTAAGCTTTACCTATGGCTTAGAGGAGCAGTTCTTCATCGGACAGAAGACCTACAAAATCACGGTCAACTTCGAAGATCTGCAGACGAGCGTGACATACAACCCGGCAGAAGGAGACTTTTCCTTCGTTCTCACCCCTGAGTTCCAAGCGGTGTTTCAACACGAGAACGACGTGGTTCCTGTTCCTGACAACCCGCGAGAAGATGGGAAACATGTTTTCCCGTATCTGCTTCAGTTTACCTTCAATGCTGAAGCGTCCACGTTTACTGGCGCCATGCTGACCAAGGCTCTCGATGCAGCCACGGGAGAGGTATACGGTGTTAAGGCATATGTCCAAGAACATGAGGAACATCTTCTTGGTGCGCCAAGACAGATACCTCTTAACGGCCAAGAACTTCTAAACATGTCCCAGTTCAAGAAGGATGACAACGGCAGGTGGTACGACGCTTTCCAGCAGAAGTCTATGAATGATTTCTACACAATCCTACAGTACTACATGGATGGGGACCTCCGGAAGAAGTATATGGGGATGAGCAATGCTCCTGACCTGGACCCAACGATCAAGCAAATCGCCGACACGAATGGCAGTCCTTCCACCGAACAGCAAGAGAACGGGGACGACGGTATTGCAAGGGATTGGTACAAGACCCTGAGTGTTGCCTATCTTGCTCAGGCACTTCCTAATGTGTGGAAAAGTGACGACTACGCCGGGAAACTCAACGCTATTCGAGCTAAGAAGTGGCTGAAAACGGAGACATCAACAGCAAGCGTTTTCAATGCTCAGTCTCCGGAGCTGTACAAGACCCACTGGCTACAGGACATGCCGAGGATGGGACAGTTCCTGGTTGACCAGATGCAAAACAGGGCAAGGTACGCATCATACATCGCACAGGACAAAAGCTCTTGGATCGAAGAGATCGAATCCACCGTTGAAGATGACACTAACCAAGCCTCTATGTTGGCTATCATAGAAAGCCTGACAGCGTTAGGACAACAAGGGAAGTACTGGGCCTATTGGTTCTTCCGTGACGTCACCCAGCCATCTGCGCTCTCGATGCTTCAGATGCTCTCCGTTGGGGGGGCCGCGTCTCTGGATGGCTCGGCGTTCTCCAGGCAGATCCAACAGAACTGCGCCATTCTCGGTATCTTGGACGACAGCGCCGTGTTTCAGGAACAGTACGTCAAGATCATCCAGATCTTCCAGTTGACGAACATCCTCCCGCAGCTCATCGACTTCAGCGGCGACATGACCAACTACCAGTACGCGGTCAATGAAATCCTGACAGGCTTCAAGGAGAAGTACATCGACAGCACAGATCCAAAGATGCAAGAGGCTGCTAAAAAAATCCAAGAGAAACTGAATCAGAAAAATCTGGAAGATCTCCTGTCTCAGTTTCAGAAGATGGCTTCGCAATTCACAGGAGACTACAACTTTGTAAAGCTCATGACCTACGTTGATAACGAGTATGCAAAGGGTTCCTTGTACCTGCTGGGTAAACTGGTTGCAAGTGCTGCCGTCTGTGGAGGCATCATGTTGTTCTACTTCGGAGTCAAGAATTGGAAGTCCCTGGATGGAGCAAAGAAAGCACAGGTGGTCAGCGACGGTATCCTTGTGTTCACTGGAGTGGCAGCAGGGTTGGTCAAACGAGGCGTCAGCTTGTATGAGATATTCGGCACGGAAGCAATGGAGTACAAGAACGTGGCAAAGATCGCGTTCGAAGGCGAGTGTCAGGAGTCCATTACTCGCGCATCGAACGGCTTCAGCAAGTGGATCTTAGGGAAGAAGGGAGGTGAAATAGAGGTGGGAGCTGACGCGGCTGCTGCCACTGAAGAGGCCGTTGTCGCGGGCGAAGAGGACATGGCTCTAGTGGAATCTCTGTTTGGTAAAAACCTTGACGAATTCATGGCTACTCGTTTTGGCGCTTCTTTAGCTGTTTTAGGGCTCGTCTTTGGCTCTATCTCTCTCAGCAAATCGAAAACGAAGCTTGAGATAGCAGGAAATTCCATGGGAGTCCTGGCGTCTACCATGCAGATCTGTTCGACATTTGGATCTTGGTTGATCCCCGAGGGAGCGGAGATCGCAGGAGTGGAATGCGCGGCGATCTGCTCCTGCCTGGGCGCCCTGGCTGTGGCGGCTGCCTTGGTTGGCGTGGTCCTGCTCATCGTGGAGCTGCACAAGAAAACCCCATCTCCGCTCGAGGATTTCGCAAAGAAGCAGGCCAACGACGCAGGTCTGTACATGCCGCATGGAGCAGACATCGACAGCTTCCAGAGCTACCAGCCAACTGGACAACTGGAGAAGGAGGGAATCAGCCTTCAGATGAACGGATCGGCCGATCAGTACCTACAGTTCAATACAGACGGATCCCTGAGTCTCACCCAAGCAACAAACGGCCCAGACACCGTCTTCTTCATGACTACCGACTCTTTCGGCAGAGCCAAGTTCATCGCCAACTTGCCTAACGATGACAACACGGCAATCGTGTCCAAGTACCTTACAGTTGATGAAACAGGTCAGTTGTCCGGAGCAACCCAGCTGACCGGGGATTCGGTCAGCCAGCAGCAGTGGGTCGCCGAGTGTCAAGGGTCAGTCCAGCGGGATGCCGACGGGCATCTGAAGTCTGCCTCCTTCAAGTTCTACAGCCTGTCCATGTTCAAGGCTCAGGACAAGAAGTACTACCTCGGGGGATCCGGCAGCGTCGCTGAAACGTCTGAGCAAGACCAGCCGTCCTGGGCGGTGTCCATGAACTCGAC
The DNA here is from genome assembly GCF_035083965.1 of Branchiostoma lanceolatum. Classification (NCBI taxonomy): domain Eukaryota; kingdom Metazoa; phylum Chordata; class Leptocardii; order Amphioxiformes; family Branchiostomatidae; genus Branchiostoma; species Branchiostoma lanceolatum. The sequence continues at coordinate 28,025,242 of NC_089722.1, read as the reverse complement.
CAAGCCCGTTGGTCTCAGCATGGAGAACGTCACTCTCTTCACCTTCCAAATGGACCAGAAGCTCACCCCGACCCTCCTGAACCCCGGCAGCGACCCCAGGACGTGGCACATCAGGCCGGATCTGCCGGGCTTCATGGAGCTGGACACGGCAACGGGCGCCATATCGCAGAAGGCGGGAGTCGCCCCGAATATCACCGCCTCCAACACCTACACCCTGACGGTGAAGAACGACCTCGGCTCCGCCTCCGCCAAATTCATCTTTAAAGTCGGAGAGTATCCCGACGGGGCATGAACAGAACGATCAAGGATAGAAATACGGGCATGATGTTGCGGAGGAAATCTTGGAGAGTAAACTATAGCTACAATGGGAAATGTTGGTGAAACATATGATTAGGTTAGGCATTCTACGGAACATTGGGAGTAAGACGTTCATAGATACTTATGGGTGTATCATCATGTTTGGTAACTTGATATAAAGTGGGCTAAGAATTAGAGGATTAGCAGGGTATTCCTAATTTTCGTAAGTCTTATTAACACAATTTGAATGTATTATGTAGACAATATTGAGACTAAAAAAAGTGGGTTAAGATTCAGGATGTTAACGTTTCAGTACACCCTTACGACTATATATACATTTGACGATGTAAAAAATTGTTTTGTGCAAGCTTAAGCTCGGCACATCTATTGTTAGTACTGTATTGGCATGGCGCGAGTTTAGATGATATCATTAGCCCATTTGGGCTCAGTATTGGATATCATTCAGAAAGATCTTGAGCGTAACGCTAAGCCTTAAAACATTCAACCTGTACTTGTAACTGTTTCATGTAATCTACATATTTGGTATTAAAGTTAGTTTCTTGAAGACAAAAATGGCCATGCTGGCATTCGGACTACTCTCCAAGCAGAGCTAGGGTTTCGGCTGGTTTTTAATGTGTTTTTAGGCGTTTTTGTCATGCCTTCTACTTTGTCATCGTTTTTGTTGCGACACAACAAAAACGATGACAAAGTAGAAGGCATGACAAAAACGCCTAAAAACACATTAAAAACCAGCCGAAACCCTAGCTCTGCTTGGAGAGTAATTCGGACAAGATATCGGAGAGAGTATACTATGGTGAAATTTGCATACTTAATATGATCGTGATAGAGAATTTGATCTAACGGAAAAGATTGAAAGGCAAGGCGTCACTCGATAGTGGGTATCTCATGTATCTTAGGCTTAGTGCTTAGCTCTTGTGGATAACGTATTGCTAATAAAAATAAATGGTGAAATTTCCCGTGTTTTTACTTTCATACCACGAGCTTTCAGGTATCTAAAACATTCGCAAGCAATTGTAACGTATTTCAAACAAAGTGGACGTTGATAAAATATAATTGTATGGGTGGTATGGGAGACATACTCCTTTCGGTAAGGACCATATAAACTAGTTATGGTATATACTTGTATATGTTCAAATATCCCTTGTGTTTCCCTTGGACCTGATATCCAGACATAACGTTAATAATAATATTTAACAAGATGAATGGCAAATTTAGTTGGATCCCGCAAACCATTGATACACCCTAATAGGCTGCAATGGAAGCGCAGATATTTTTTCAGAGTGTCGTTATATAAGACTCAGCGATGAAAAATCTGACAATAAGAACTTCAAGAATCTATCTTTAGTCTCCCCCCCACCCAAAGCTATATGCTTGTCGGCAACTAGACGTTTTTCTTTAAATAGAAGAAATAGACCAATGACTGAGGCATTAGGGATTTGAATAGCAATCCTGCGTAGATACCAAAACACTTCTACACAATGCTCGGAAAAGCACTACAACAATAGATTTGAGGCGGTGAAATAGAGATGATATAGTAATTCACTTTATCTTTACGGTAACAAAATTTCACGGTGTAAAAAAATGGAGATTTTCACTGAACTTAAACTTCACGGTGGCGGCAAGCGATTTAAAGAACGGATGTGTGAAGGAATCATAAATAATTACAACAGGTTTTTAATGGTGATAATAAGTTCACGGTACAGAGGTGACCTTAAAAACAGTAAACATAGATTAAAAGTTACAGTGAAAGAAACAATTGCAAGAATTACAGTACGTAAAATAGACCACCCGCACGGCCAAGCATACTATTTACAAAAGTAAAAATCCTGACATGCAATTTTCTTAGGGAAAAGTGCTAACGAACACAATGGCAGGGCTTACCCAATCTCCTGTTTCCAATCTAATTATCCACTCTGATTGACACTGATATCCTAGACTTAAGAAGTGATACTATTTGTAGAACATCAGGTATTACGTGATTACGTAGGTGCGATGTGAGGTGACAACAATAGCTAAGGTAAGGCAGTTTCCATAAACGTTTGCTAGTGAACACAATCGATTTGATTCTTGGAGGACATTTCTTTTTCCCCGTGTGTGTGTTAGGAGAAGGGGTGTGTCAGTGTCTGTGTTTTACACGCTACAAAAGCGTGCGGGGCAACGTTGGATTGGAAACAGCCGTTGATATTCGTAGAAAATCAGGCATTATCGATCAGTTTCTTTCGTTTGATTTATAAACCACAGTAAGTCCTCCCTCTATACTTCCTCTATTCACAACACAGTTGAAATTAATAACTTTTGCCATGATTAGATAAAACACTCGACGCTGTTTGTACGTGTTCTTTAGCGCAAATCAAGCTTTATACTTCTTTCTTCGTCACGTTCCATTGACTTTTGTTTAACCCAGCGTAACCTGACGTAATCTAGAAAGAACGAAGGGTCGACATCGTCACCACCCGAACACTTTACCTCAACTTCACCGTATACAAACTGGCGTCAACAATACACTACTACAAAGTTTCCGGTCAAGTCTTATGATATCGCTGGGTTTCTACGGCCAACTGACCATTGTCTGGAGTGGATTACGTACAAAGGGTCAGCTTTAGACAGTGGACTGACCGGCAGGATTATCAACAATGGCCAGTCGAAGGCAGAGGCGAAAGGAGAGAATAAAAGGTGAGCAGGGGACAGTCTCAAACGTTCATTCTGGTTCCTAGATCTCTTTGGGTAAACCAAGACATACGGGAATATAATGGTCTTAGTTGCACGTTGAAGATCTCGTCAATAGAATACACGTTTATGTCGACAATATGGGAAGTACGACAAACAGTTCTGGGGTATTGTTCAGACATAAAGAATGACTATTGTTTTTAACATTTCTGTAAGAATTTGTGACAATCCCTTGTAGCTGTGAGCGACACAACTGCAAGAGATTGTTTCTGCGGAAACGATATCCGATGGAAATTTAAAGAGAAACACCCCGGCTAGTCAAAACACTTCAACAATATTGTTTGACAACGAGACAGGTGGCGCTCTCCCAGCAGCTCAGCCTACACACATTTCTGGAACAGAAAATTCCACCGGTGTATAATCTGTGAAACTTTGGACCGCTGTGTGTATGATATCGTCATTTTTAGCAATGATCAAACTATTCCCTGATTCCAGCCATGCCAGACTTTACAATGTGCAAGATCTAGGTAAGATAAAACGAATGTTACGGCTTACATCTGTGTACGGTACGGACGGGTGCTTGGTTTTAGAATTCCTTTCATCAGTGTCCGTCAAGGTTTGCCATTGTATGTTGTAGTTACGCCGCCTTGGAGCAAACAGTTGCCTTTTCAGACTGGCATAGTGTGTGTGTGTGTGTGTGTTGGGGTGTGGATGGGGTGGGTGTTATTTTTCTTGTGGTGGCCCCTCAAAAAACTTCTTTATAAATATTTTACTATTGAACGTGTCAGGTACCCTGTGATTCGTTTTCTCTGGCCTATTATGTAAAATTGTCGTTTCACCAAATATAGCTTTCTCCGATGATGTGCCAAGGCAAGAAAGACAGTTGCTAATCAATAAAGTTAAGTCTGGTTGTTGCTATAGTTGCGACATCGTCCAGTCAGGGAACGTATAGATCGTTTGTGTACTAGTACTGTATTCCTTGTTGTTAATATGTGGAGACATCGCTTCACAATGATTCATTCTTCCACCGGTCTAAGGTATAAATGAGTTGTCCCTGTGCATGTGAATGGGGGGGTCTTACGTTTTTACCCTGTAAACGATATATGCCAAGATTTCTTGTTCCTGAATTTCCGACAGACCGTTAAGGAATGTATTCGTCACGCTGAAACTGGACCTTGATATCAAGGCAAGCTTGAGTGAAATAGACCACCTGTGGTGCTGGGGTTGTTCTTCCACTCAGCAAAAATGTATACTTTACATCCGTTTACAAATCGTCGTGTGGCGCAATGGCAGTGTGCTCGTCTTAGGACAAAGTGGTCCCGGGTTCGAATCCTACCGTGTCACCGATCTTGTGCCCTTCGGAAATGCACTTAACATGACTTAACCAACACTTCTAGTTCTACTCGGCAAAAACGTCTACTATACATCCGTTTATAAATAGTCGTGTGGCGCAACGGCAGTGTATGTGCTCGTCTCAGAACAAAGTGGTCCCGGCCGGGTTCGCATCCTACCCTGTCACCGATCTTGCGCCCTTGGGAAAGGCACTTCACATGACTTAACCAACATGCCAGAATGGTCGTCATCAAGATCGTGGCCATTAAAGGCAAGGAAGAAAGATAAATCTCATTGGAAAGATTCCTGTTATGAAATTCTTTTTTACAACGCTGATTAAGAGAGTGGCGCTTTTTTTCGCAGAAAAAAATTGAAGTAAGCATTGAAGTCAGTAAAGTGGAGTTAGGGAAGCACGAAAAACGAATACGTGTAAGTTTAGGAATTTATATACTTAAAGATGTACATAATCATGCATAGATGATGTACATCTATTTGTACTTTGCATGCTTAGAATATTTCATGAGGTCTCCGAACTTGTGTTAGGTTTGTTTGAATAGCTTGTATACGACCGACACACTTTTATCCAACGACCTCCTTTGGGCTGGAACAATCCTTTTATAAATGCAAAGTTAGATACAATTCACAAAAGATTTCAGAAATTAATATTTTCTATGGCCATTGCAATTCTTATAACATAGACGAATCAATATGAATGACCTGGGAAGAAAGGCCTGGAGTCGAGTAGCCTTCCTTCCCGAAGATGGTATTCAAGGCATTCAATATCGGTATGTTTCTGTGTTTACCTATGCCTGCTATTCAGCTGCTTCTACTCTGCAAAAGGCTTGTGAATTTAGCTCATATTTGATTCAGATGGGTATAAATGTACTCATATCTACAATAGGCTTCAGGTAACAATACGCTTCAGTGCATCAACGACATCTAGCAGTAAATGTTAGAACTGCAAGTCTATTGGCCAATATCTGTTTTTCAGTTTTTATCGATGTCCTGTGGCTCGCATTTATAATCTTAAGTCATGTTTATGATTTGTTCTTACAGCAAAGCTGAGTGATATGTCTGAACCCGCAAACCGCTCGCCCAATGGGGACGAACCGAAACCCGTGGGAACGAGATCGGGTAGACGGTCCGTCCTCGGTCACGTGAAGATGTCCGGTCAGAGGTCAAACATTCCAGAGATGTTCAAAGTGAAAGTTCTGGTGCTCGGGCCCTGCGAGGTAAGAACGCGCCAAAAATGTCTTCAATCTTACGGAGTGTTTTCAGTAACCGTTAAAGTTTCCTGCCCTTAATCTGACCATTTCTTTGGATTTTTGGTAAGCAGAGTCCTTAATTAGCGCGGGAAACAGTGTCAACATTTTTGACCAGCTCTCTCGTTTTTGGGGGAGGGGGGCGTTGTCGCCATGGAGATAGGAAGCCTTTGGCCGATCTGGCAAATACGTATGCTTACCACAAAAATTAGTAAGCACTAGGCAATTGTTTAAGCAGCATAGTCACTGCCTTTCGTCAAGCAAATTTTGATTCAAGGGAAAATGTGATAAATTATTTTGTGGGGTTTGTTGTTGAATACGCTGACGATTTGCATGTAACGTTAAATATTAATATCAACGTTAAATGTTTTTACCATGTAGAGCGGAAAGACGGTTCTATCCAACTTCCTGGCTGATGCTACAGAGATGAGTGGGGACTACATGCCCACACAGGGGATCAGGTGAGTTTGTAATTGTACACTACAGCTGGTGGCATGGTGGCCTAGGCCTTGTGGTTAGGGTTGTTGACTCAGAAATTCAGAATGGTATCAGGACATTTCGGCCCATGGACAGTTCGGCCCCGACGTTTCGACCCCAAGTCCAGGACGGTTTGGCCCCAGGTCCAGGACGATTTGGCCCCAGGCCGAGGACAAATCGGCCCCAGGTCCAGGACGGTTCGGCCCAGTTGATTCTTATGTGTATGACTGTTAATAGAGGTGCCCTGGGGAAAGGCACTTTACTCCGATTAGCTTGATTCAGATGAAAGTGAGTACCTACCCTCCGTTAGCTATAGGGACGTTCTCTTGAATGGGACGTAAAAAGAGCTACATGTTGAGCAGGGGTCCTTCTCAGTGTGAGTGGATCAACCTTATAACGTTACTGGCTGGTCTTACACTGTACCCGAACTATCCCCCAGTGGAATGCCCTGCCTGGCGCGGTTGTTATGGCTCCCACCGTTGAGTCATTCTGCAACAGGCTGGAGGCCTGCCCGCCTTAGCCTGGGACCTCCTCCCCCCCTACTTTGCCCCTTGTGGGGTTATTTGGGGGTATCTTAAGTTGAAGTTGTACAAAACTGGTGTGCTACGCGTACACCAGTTGCGTGCATGATTATTATGCAGCAAACAAACATGTTGTTAAAACTTGTGGTATTCTTGCTAGATATTTGACCCATAACGTCTTGACTTCTCTTCTTTTCACTACTTCAATGGCTAAAACCTTTTGAAATTAGAACATGCAACCTTTGAAAAACAACTAAATAAAAGGTTACATGTTTTCCATTTATATAGGATTCTGGAGTTTGAAAACAATGGGCTCAACGTTGGAGGGAGAACTGTCAATGCTGAGGTGGAACTGTGGGATTGTAGTGGAGATCACAAGTAAGACTACAAATTACAATATTTATGTCATAAAGTTCAACTATGTATCCAAATAGTATGTATAAAATCTGCCCTGATATTGTTAAGATACATATACAATGAACTAGTATTTACTAATCTGCCAATAAAAGATGTCTTACCTTATTTCTACTACTGTACTATTTATGGCTTGTGTGCCTGTTTCTGTATAGCCTATTATCTGTATTGATAGTAGTATCGGTAGTGAAAGGATGGCACCCAGGCTAGCTTCTGCATACTTTGACCAGCATGACTTAAAAAGCTATGGATGGATTGCAAAGATATTTGGTATGCAGGTAACGTTAAGTTCCTGGAAAGACAAAGGTTGAGGTGATTTTGGGCCTCCTATAAGCTTTTCTTGGTTCTGTTTTTTAACCATTTTTTACCATCAGGTTTGAGCAGTGCTGGCCGGCCATCCAACTGGAGACCAACGGGGTTCTCTTAGTCTTTAACCCTGATCAACCCAACCACGACAAGGAGCTGGAAACATGGTACGCTTTTTTCTCTTTTTATGAAATGGTGACCTCTCGATTTTGTGTCCGCTAACATAGCCATTTGGGCATTCAACGCCACAATTTGCTATTTGGCAACTGGTATTTGTGTTTCATACATTTTACTAAAATTTCAAAAATTAACAATTTTGCCTGCTGTAAAAAGGACCTATTAATCACTATTCAATTGTCATTGTGACCTTTTTGTTTCAGGTACAGCCACTTTGTCTCACAGCAGGGTTTGAAAGATTCCCAGTGCCTGGCCTTCGCACACCACAAACCCTCTACATCTGACAAAGCAAGGGGCCACCTGTGTAAGTACATACCAAAAACTACTTCAGACCTACAGTACTAAACTTAGAAGAAGTATATCTGTCCTGCATAGAAATAAACTTACAGATATTGGTTAATGAAATTACCATAGTCAAAGTATTTTTATAGCCTTTTCATCTCTAGGACTGCATCTTAAATGTAGCATCAGGTACAGGTACAGTACTGGTAATGAGGTTTAGGTACAGATATAATATACGGCACTGGCTCATGGTGTGCTTTGACGACGCCGACGAGTGGTTTTACAGGCTATATAGATTCATGTACATAATTTGGCATTCACGCTTTAAGTTGGTTCAAAAGGATTCTTGTGATGTCGTAACTGTACCCCATAGTATGCAGCCCTATTCATAACAGATGTGATTAAACTGTGTTGATTAAACTGAATTTTTTTCATCATTACAACTTTTTCAGCCTCACTTTTGAGCAAAGTGACCGTTGTCCACAGCAATATAGACGAGGATGGGGACTCCGTCAGACAAGAGTTCTCCAACTTCTTGACCAACATCCTGTCCACCATGTCTGACAACAGAGACAAGGAGGAGCTCAGCATCATCAGCTAATCATGTGGTCATCACATGCTTGACATGTGATTGCCACATGCTTGTCATATGATTTCTCCCTTAAAACACCAGTTACTATTGGTAATGTGTGACTTTAGTTTACAAGCATGCTTTGAGGGATATGTACATACTTTATCTGTGTATATTTAAGATTGGTAAAATGAGCACTGGGAATAAAGAATAAAACCCTATGGAAAGTAATTTTAGATTGTCATTGTATTTGGGTTTAGGGTAGAATCTTGTGTAAGAAATATTAATTGTGTTACTAGTACATGTTACCATGTTTGAATTGCAGATGTAATAAATGGTTGTGCCTGCACAAAGAACTATGCTTCTTCAAATTCTGTATGTGAAAGTGATATGTTTGACATTAAATCTGCATGTACTTCTTAAAATCTTTGGGTTTATGGATTACAATATTAGGGGAAAAAGTTTCGTTTATGTGAGCATGTAATTTAAGCAGAAGGCCTTAAGGATTTTTTACTTTATATCCTAGGCCTCAGTAAGTACTATTTTGAGACAGATTTGTGTATCCATGGGTTTTAGTTAGTTTTTTGTCCATATACATAGGCCTCAGTAAGTGATTACACTTTGAGAGATTATATGTGTATCCTTGCCATATCCATTCAAATTTTTATTCATGTTTGAATGTGTGTGTGATGGATTAATGTAGTGTATGTGTACTTGTGTATTTGAGCGTGTATACTACATGTGTATGTGATTTTGATGTGCTTTTGTGTGTATAAATGTGTATGTACATGCATGTGTGTGTGTGTAAGTATGTATCTGCGCAAAACTGTGTCTTTGGTATACCTTGTATGTCTTTTCATGGATTTAAAGCGGATGATTCTCAAAGTTACTCATAGGTTTATTTTGATCTTTAAAGGCCCACAATGTAGGATTTTGGCGCAAAATTTGAAAATATGCTTGTGAACAAATCTTAATGTTAATGGCAGGTACTGACATGTACAACCCCTTTTCAGCATATTTTCTTCATTATTTCGTCTATTTTTGGTATTTGTGAACTGTACAAAAGCAAAACAAAAACTCCCGGACACCACCTCAATAGTAGATAAGCAACAACATCCCAGTGCACTGGAGGACCCCCATGGTGGTCTAATCACTTAGGCACACTTTAGACTGCCAGATGCCATGAAGCCCTTCTTCTTTGGAAACACTCATATCTTTTTCCAAGAGGGTACAATGCAACTATTAATTTATTCTAGAGAGTCTACTTTGAAGGGTATCAATAAAGTGTGGTTATTTTCCCTTCAAAACTGCAAGAACTCCGGTAAGGATGATTTTTTACAGAAACTGGTTAACTGTATAAAACAGGCACCCCACTGGGCGGTCAGCCTGATAAGAAGTACAGAAGCCATGTGTGACCATGTGTTAGTTTCACACTGTGTGTTGTTTTGGATGGAGGATAAAAGTTTTTTTAAAGTTGTTTGTATGGTGCAGTAATGTTGTAACCTCCCTTCCTGAATACCTGTAAGCAATTCTATAGAGTTGATCAAGCTTGCTATGCAAAGAAACAGTAGGAAAATCTACTTTCTGTATTGGCCTAAAACTACATAGTGGGTCTTTAATTGGAAAGTAGGTCCTAGCAGTAAAATAATCCTCATTATGCAACTAAGAGGCTAATAAGACACCGAATAAGCAAGATTGGAATAAGCAAATTTATTCTCATCATTCAAGAATGGCAACAGTAATTATGGACCTTTTCAATACTAAATATATCTATCTCACTATCATCCTCATCTTTATGTGTAAAGACAAAATCTACCCAGTGCGACTACTTGTATTTTCCAAACCACTCTCTGTCATATTTACTGATATATTGACAACATCCCATCATGTTCTTTTTCACCACGTCTTCGAACGTGAACTCGTTCTGGTTGTTCTCCTGCCTCCATGTCTCCTCCTTCTCCTCCTCATCCAACATCTCCTGACTCACAACCTTGGCTTGGAAGGGTAACTTCTGTGCGATCTCCCTCAACATGGGGTACACCACCTCAAAATCCATCTTCCCTCCCATTTCTACAATCATGCGGTCTTGTTTTATCGGCGTGACGTAGTGGTCGATCGCACCCTTCCCGCCGCCCATGCGGTGGCCTTGCCCTTTTTTGGTCAGGGGCTTGTAAGGTGCCTCGATGCGCCATTTTGCCCACATCGTTTTGGTGTCCATGCGGCGGTTGATGGTGAGGCGAATCATCTCAAAGTGTCCCCACCTCATAAGTCCTGGAGAGAGAGCCTACAGTAGGTGGAGAAACAAGATTTGATGGTGTTTTTATTTCCTATTATTTGAACATGTATATGACCAACAATGAGTCTTGGTATGCTAAGATAAAAATCTAGCTATCTTATGCTCCATAAAGCAAACATTAGAAACAATATTTACCTTTCCGTTTCATAAGAAGCTGCATTTCCAGCTACAGTGAATCCACAAACCACTGCTATATTACGTCGTCAATGATGTCTTTATGCAGATAAGAGATGTGGTCAGCAGTGGATCATATGTAAAAATCCTGCTTCAGAATACAGTACTAGTAATGACCAGTGCAATGGCCTAGTTGGTAGAGTGTTTGCCTTGTACACGGGTAGGTCGTGAGTTAAAACCCTGGCCGGGTCATACCAAAGACTTTAAAAATGGTACATATTGCGTTCTCTGCTTAGCACTCAGCATTTGGGAAAGAGTATGGTAGTTAAACACACACATCACTACCAGTTGATCAGCCCCCTGCTGTAGTGACTTGCACAAATGTGTGTGGCCCAAGGGCTATAGAAATGGAGATGGGTGCCACCCCTATGCGTCTTTTCAGGATGCCCGGGTCACCTTAACTTTAATGACTTTGGCTATTTATGTAGTTGAATCCCTGTATTATACTTTGTTTTGTTGATATACCGGTAAACATTCTGATTGTGTACATGTACGCCAACACTGAACAGTGCCATACCTTGATCCCGTACTGTTTGCCAATCAAAACAGTTTGTTCAGGATCTGCTGGCCCCCGCAGCATCTTGATGCCCCTGGGTTCTCTCACATGCTTTACCAGGTCTGGGGTTCTCTGGTAGAACTTCAGCTTAGACTGCTCGGGTATCTCAACATCTACAGTGGAGAAAGCAATTAATCAATATACGTAAGTTGTGAAAAGTTTTAAAAACAACAACACATGTGTATTCTTGTAGTTTGGCAGAGTGCTTGCTAAATAAATGCATTCCAGAGGTTTTGTGAGAAAAATATTGATCTGTACATCATAGTCATACAGAAGATTAATTTACATAAACGTTATGTAGAATTACTAGAAAATAATCTGTTTCTGTGAGATACTCACGGTCATAGTTCCTAGGAATGGGGAAGTTCTTCAGTCCAGCAGAAAGTACACACACTGGCGGGCAGACTTGCCTTGCTGCAAAGTTCAAGTGTAAAGGGGAATACATTAAGAAGACAGAAGATCAGGACACAACAGGCAGACGCCTTCTATCCTGCAAGCGGTATCCGTATCAAGGTAAGTAGGTGGCCTTGGTTTCGAAAAAAAAAGTATAGTAGAGTAAAAAAAAGTATAGTAGAGTAAAAAGTATAGTACTGGGCAGTGATATGAAAAATAGCATAAGGCATTGAAATACCTCATTTTCCCCCAAAAAATTACCAGGCTTCTTCTGAAGGTAAAATAAGTGTAAAGCTGTCGGTTTCAACATTATCTGGGGCGAGATACTCACTACTCTACTCATGTAAAGGTCGAAGCACCCATATGCCCCCCTCCCCACTTTTCTCCAACGTTAACCTTGCCATATCGGATTGATCTAGGAACAAATACTCACCTGTTATATGGTGAGATTGAATCAAACACAACCTAGATGTCCTTAGACCAACGTGGTTTCCAACTCTTTGCAAGAAAAGAGACATCGTGTCGGCTTCAAAAACTTCACGCACGTTTCACAACCAAATCCTCCATTTTCATTTTCAATCCCAACATTGGACGGGTACACTACAAACGGGGAATCTGTGTTGAGTACTTTTATGCTTTTTAAAACCATCTAAATATAATAAAGTCTTCTACATAATAGTGTGAGTACCCATATTTTACATAACAATATTAATGCTATAAAGTTTACAAAAGCCGTAGTTTCGATGCACTTATAGATGCACAAAAATATTTCTACAATTTCTTTTCCCTATTCTCAATTGGTTCAATCCAAGATGGCTGCGCCGGAGGAGTTACAACTTTTCCGTAAGCTCGGAATCGGAGCAAAATTCGACACTAAACGCTTCAGGAAAGACGCTGAACGTTCTCAGGTAACAAGGATGGTTGTGTTGTAATGTCTGCTTAATCAATCATTTGTGTTTTGACTTTGTAAGGTTTTTCATGAGAGAAATCTCTCCGTTGTATGTCAGAAAATTAGGGGGAGGGGGGCAAAGCACGCATGCACATGTACATGTGCACCAGTAGCTAGGCTAGGCTAGATTTGTCTAAGGCAGTATAGGCTAGTTGGGCCTTTTGGATTGCAGTAAAAGCACATACCGTTTATCCAAGACAAGACAAAGACATTGAACAAAGCTGGACATTTGTCTCCAATACTGTTAGAGCCGCTGTGCAGGAACACATACCCAGGAAATCGTACAAAAAGAAGAACGAGCTACCCTGGAAGAATAGAGAAACAATTAATAAACTTAATAAAAAGCAAAAGGCATGGAAGAGGTACACTGCAACTAAACACCATGAAGACTACTTAAAATACACCAAGGCAAGAAACCAGGCAAGATGGATGGCTAGAAAATCGGTAAAGGACTACGAGAAGCAAATGGCAAAAAACATAAAAGAGAACACTAAACTCTTCTGGAAGTATGTGAAGAGAAAGTCAAAAACTAGTGAGAGAATTCCTGAGCTGGTTGACGGCACATCTATAGCAACAACCGACACTGAGAAAGCAGAAAGTCTTAACAAATTCTTCATAAGTACCTTCACTAAGGAAAAAGTTGACAGTATTCCTGATACAACAAGCAGACAGTACAATGAGGAACTCACAGAAATTGATTTATCTGCAGACAAAGTATGCACCAAACTCAAAAACCTGAACCACAACAAAGCTATGGGTCCCGATGGTATCCATCCCAGAGTTCTGAAAGAACTGGCAACACCCTTGTCTGTACCACTCTCTGCCATTTTCACCAAATCTCTCAGGGAAGGCAGGCTACCACAGGAATGGAAAACGGGCGATATTACACCCATCTTCAAGAAAGGCAACAAGAAAGAGCCGTCCAATTACAGACCTGTAAGCCTTACGTCCGTCGCTGGTAAAGTCATGGAAAGTATGATCAGAGATGCAGTTGTAAACCACATGAGGAACAATAACTTGTTTACAGTGCACCAGCACGGATTCTTGCCTGGAAGATCCACCACTACTCAACTACTTGAGTGTCTAGATGAATGGACGGAATGGCTAGACGATGACAAACCCGTGGACAGTATTTACCTAGACTTTCAGAAAGCGTTTGATTCTGTGCCAATCAAACGCCTAATTGCTAAAATTGAAAGCTACGGCATCAAAGGGCAACTACTACAGTGGATTGGCTCTTTTCTCAACGAACGGAAGCAAAGAGTGTGCGTGAACGGGGCTAGGTCGTCGTGGGCGCCAGTGACCAGTGGAGTCCCCCAGGGTAGTGTCCTGGGGCCAGTCTTATTTACACTCTTTGTCAATGACATGCCGGAAGTTGTGAGCAGCAAGCTGAAACTTTTTGCCGATGACACCAAGTTATACCGCACAGTGTGTGAACCCATGGAGTGCCAACTACTTCAAGATGACTTAAGCCGTCTTCAAGAATGGGCCATATCTTGGCAGCTCAAGTTTCACCCAAGTAAATGCACGGTGCTCCGAATCGGCTCTAAACACCCTGACTTCACATACCATATGATGGATCACACTAGTAAATCAGTTTATCTCGAGTCCAGTAGCCACGAGAAAGACCTACTAGTAGGGATCACTACAGACCGTGACCTGTCTTTTGAGAAGCATGTGACTTTGGCCGTATCTAAAGCCAACAAAATGGCAGGTTTGCTCTGGAGAACATTCTCACACATCGACAATGTCATGTTCGTAACTCTATACAAATCCGTTGTGAGGCCTCACCTCGAATACGGAGCACCAATATGGTCACCCGGTACGTGGAAAATGGTGGACATGGTGGAAAATGTACAGAGGAGAGCCACTAAGAGGGTACCAGGCCTGCGAGATTTAACCTACCAGGAAAGACTGCGAACATTGAAACTACCAACTCTGCTTTACAGAAGGCTACGGGGGGACTTAATTAACACCTTTAAATATGCACACGGGCTGTTTGACACCGCCCCATGCATACCTGAGATACAATCTGAGGCCAGGACAAGAGGCCATAGCTTACGGCTAACAAGAACATTCACAAAAACAAACAGGAGGTTGCTGTTCTTCAAACACAGGGTGGTCCCCTGGTGGAATCGACTCCCAGAAGAAGTAATCAACGCTCCCTCAGTCAATGCCTTCAAAGCCAGATTCGACAGGTACATGGAAGTTCACCCTGTTAAGTACAACCACAGAGCTTTGGAACATCCACACAAACCCACCATGACAGTTGAGTGAAAAGGAATTCAACAATGAAGAGCGGTCTAAACTGGAACAGTCCTACCTGACCGAAAATTCTACTCTACTCTACTCTACTCTTATCTTGTTGAAGAAAATGCCATCGTTGCATAGAGTAATTAACTGCTGGAAATAAAGAGAAAACCCTAACTCAATATTTGTACTCACACTAACCTAACGTTTAAACCTCCTTGCACTAACGTTACATAGAGTAGAGTAGATCCATACAGCCAGGAAGGAAGATCTAAGACTATGTTTACACTTGCTCTTTACATGTCCAGAGCTGTAAGTTTAGAAGTCATGGTGTCATACACCTACTACACATTTGCGTCTAGGCCTTTGATCCGTATGTTTCACGTACTGTAAGTCGTAACTTAGATATGTACGACTGTTAATATTAATCTTAGTAAGAAAAGAATGCACAAGGAAAATCATCAAAGTGTATTTCAAAATTATGTATTTTTCTTCCTTTCCTCACAGATGATTAGAGCTCAAGTCACACCAACAGTATCCAAAGAAGAGGCAAACAAAGCTCTGGATTTCTTTGGTAATTTATCAAAACAGAAGCCCAGCAAACCAGTCACAGGCAGTACTGGAGACAATGAGAAGAGCACAGAGACATCAAACAAAAAGAAGAGTTCAGATGAATTGAAGAGCCATAGCCTGGGAGTACAATCAACAAAAGGGAAGAAAAGAAAAAAGAAAGGAGAAATAGCAGCAGACAGTGACAACAGTGGTTAGAATAAACTTTATCAACTGTACTGTAAATTCATTTAAATCCATATCACTTCTAATTTTGGTGACAATGATGTTAATCATTTATATCAAGTGCAGCAGATATATTGGTTTTTGCCGGAGTCCAGTGTAAATGCAGAAATGTTTGCGGTGGTTTTATTTTCGCAGTTTTTGCGGTTAGCTCTTGCTGCAAAGTTAAAACCACCGCAAAAGCTTTCGTCCTCCTACCCCATCGTCTACTATTGTCTCAAATGTGAACCACGAACACTCCATTTTATCCCTACCACGAAATTAAAACCACACAAACTTAAATGCATTTACAGTATATGGAGCTTAATATTTGTCAAGTCTGGCTTTTCCAGCTGATTTTTCCAAATATCTTCCTGGTTTTGATCCAGATGACAGTGAAGACAGTTTACAGTTGCTCGGTGACATTAAAGCTTCAGAGAAGAAGAAGAAGAAAAGGAAAAAGAAAGACATGACGGTGGACAAGGTGGAGCAGATCAAACAAGAAAAGGTAAAACGTGCAGACGTGTATGCTATACAATGTCTTATATATACTGACTTGTAGTCAAGTGTCTTATATTGCAGTGTAAATTCAATTTGACCTGTACTAGCATACATATCTTGAACAGTATATGTATGCTAGTACAGGTCAAATTGGAGCTATGCACTGCCAGGTACATTTTGTCTTTCTGATGTCTACATGTCCCTGCATCTGACTACCACCAGTCCATGTACTTGGTTATATAATACAAAATACAACAAATCCGTGTGGCTTTTGTTAGCCTGTGGAGCTCAGTCTCTCACTGCCAGGGGCTTTAGGGGTCCAGTCAGTAGTACAGTAGTCATGTGGCACTGGTCATGTGGGTTACTAGGAGTTTGATTTTCCTTTTAGTCAAGCCAGACTTTTGTTTGCTGGACTAAGTGTTAATGTACCACCTGTGAAATGCTAAAGAAAGAATTGAAATGGTTAATCTTAGCCCCCAGTTTGATCAATGCTTCATCAAATCTACTTTTTAGGCTGGATTATTTTGAGCCCTGTACTTATTTTCATTCAGGCTTTGTGAAGATTTCTAGCTTTTCTGGCAGTTACTAGTAAGGTGTATCCTAATCTGAATAAAAAGACTCTTTTTGAATGGCTTACCAATCTGATGAAATTATTCACAGATATATCCTAATCTGAACATGCACTGATTACTAAATCCACCTTATTTCTTATCAAATTTTACCTAGCTGAGTGAGTTTCGGAACAAGAAGCAGATCCATGTACAGGGTTCTGACATCCCCGCCCCCGTCACCAGTTTCCAGGAGCTCCAGGGAGTGTACGGTATCCACCCACAGATCCTCAACAACCTACAGGGCCTGGGGTATGATGAACCCACTCCCATTCAGATGCAGGCTATCCCACTCATGTTACAGGTTAGTACAGGAATAATTTTTTTAAGTATTCCACACTTACAATATATCAGCACAATAGCATAGCGAATAGTCTATTATAGAGTGCTTGTTTGCATTCATGAGGCCATTTTTATGATTATACACTAGTTATAGAAGGTGGTGAGGCGGGCGTTTCTCCTCCTAAGAGAGAGAGAGAAGGGCCACTGCAGGTCGTTGAGCATTTGTGTCACGTTGCTGGTCCGCTGGAAGTCATATAGGGTCAGGTATAGGATACACTCCTTTTCCAATAACCAAACTTACTGGTAAGAGTGGACATAAACTTAGATTCATGTGTTCTTTCCAGAGAAGAGAAATCCTGGCCTGTGCGCCGACAGGTTCAGGTAAGACGGCAGCCTTCATCCTACCCATCCTGCATCACCTGCAAGAGCCGCGCCGTCAGGGATTCAGGGCCGTGGTCGTGTCTCCAACCAGGGAGCTCGCAAAACAGGTGACAAATACTGAGAATTGGTTCGTTCATATGTGGCAATCTGAAAATCAAGAGTGCGAGCTAGTTTTACTAATATTTATAGTGGAATACAGAACTAGAGCTACTGTAACTGTTTGTATTAGTTTACCACATCTTAATAATAAATCGTTGATTGATTCGATGACTAGATTTCTCTTGACATGAGAATGATATCACTCTTTGTTTAAGAATCAGGAAGTGGTGCTCTCATGTTGAGGCTGTCTTTTTTCTTCTCCTTGACACAGACGTTTACGTGGTTCCAGAGGCTGGGGGAAGGGCGTGGCTTCAGGACGTACTACATAGAGAAACCGGCACAGGCGGCCAAGAAGTTTGGACCCAACTCTGCAAAGAAGTTTGGTAAGGAGTGGATTAGCAAAGACTACTGTAAATGCAATTAAGTTCACATGGTTTGTATTTCGCGCTAAAGCGAAAATGGGGTGTTCGCAGTGGTTTTAAGTTCGCGGCAGCGCTATATTCACACACTGTTACAGTTTTCGACAAAAATGTTCGTGGTGGTTTTAAGTTTGCGGTGAAACGGTCCCCGCAAAAACTGCGAACATAAAACCACCGCGAACATTTCTGCATTTACAGTATTTGGTTGTACCATAAGGCACGAGCTGAAAGATATGCCCTTATACATTTTGAAGCTAGATGAGCTGCTTGAACTATCATAAGACCTGGCCAATTCACAGATCCCTTAGCTCGCTGGGGAAAATCTAGAACTCTGGGTAACGCAGGGGGTGAAAAAACCATAAGACCAGACTGAACACGGCACACATGCACTGCATGCACGTTTTCAAAGTAATGTGTTTTCCTATGGCCATGCTTTTCCCATTGTTCTGTGATTCACAACACTGTGATTCTTCTGGTGGTCTTTGTTTAAGCAGACTGTATGAGACTTTAGCTTTGAAGTCAAAACTCAAATATGAATGGCTTACAAAATATTTAGTAGCTTATTTCATAAGATGGACAATTTCATGATATGAACACATTTACAGTGTACATGTATGCTGTGTACAGTTTGTCAAACCATGTAACTTTGGATTTTGGTTCCCATTTTTATTCAGATATTTTGGTGACAACTCCAAACAGACTGGTGTTCATGCTGAAGCAAGATCCTCCTGTTATATCATTACACAAGTAAGTTTCACAAAATGTCATCATGATATCATATGATATAGGTATGGAGCCTTGTCCCCGTGATGCAAAGTGGTTAGCAACCACACTACATTGTCATATGGATAAAATTTCATTGAACCTTGATCGGGTTTCTTGTTAGGTGTTGCTTTTAGTAATAGTCCTTTTGGATGGGGACCACTCAGAGCCAGCAGCACAATGTACAGGGAAGCCTCATTAGGCATCAAACCTCTGCAAAAGAACCCAACACACTTATGAAGAACAGTAGGGGTGACCTGGTGTGCTTGGCTGGATATGCGAGCCGTAGCAAAGCCACATTGTGCCACTACTATAGCCGCTAGAAAGTATCATACTTCACCCTAGTGGAGGACGACTGCTTTACATGTCACTATAGCGGAACTTGTCACAGCCAAGTACAATAAGGGCATTCGAATTAGATCTAGATAACTTTAAAGAAAAGTTGTAACTAGATGGGCAAAGCTTAGGTTGTTATTGTAATATAACCACCTGCTGCTGAGCTTTTAAATAATTGTGCCTGAGAAGTTGGTGGTGTTATGCCAAAAAGCAGTTAGACAGATACAGATACTTCTAATGTTGTGTTACGCCAAAGGGCAGTTATACCGGCTGTACAGATACAGAAGTTGTTGTGTTACGCCAAGGGGCAGCTATACCGGCTATACAGATACAGATACAGGAGTTGGTGTGTTATGCCAAAAGGCAGTTATACCGGCTATACAGATTCAGATACAGAAGTTGGTGTGTTACGCCAAAGGGCAGTTATACCGGCTATACAGATACAGAAGTTGGTGTGTTATGCCAAAAGGCAGTTATACCGGCTGTACAGATACAGATACATTTTGCTCACTAGCGTGGAGTGGCTGGTAGTGGATGAGTCAGACAAACTGTTTGAGGAGGGGAAGCAGGGCTTCCGAGATCAGCTGGGGGCCATCTACCAGGCCTGCGACTCCTCCCACGTGCGGCGGGCCATGTTCAGTGCAACGTTCGCGTACGACGTGGAACAGTGGTGCAAGCTGAACCTGGACAACGTGGTGACTGTGGGCATTGGAGCAAGGTATGAATCTTTATACAATGCTGCCCCCTAATGGTTATCCACAGTACTGTAGGTTATCTTTACTCTCCAAGCAGAGGAATGGCTCCGGCTGGTTTTTGATGTTTTTTAGGCATTTTTGTTGGGCTTTCTATTTTGTCCCATTTTCTTTATGTCGCCAAGCCTCTGCTTGGAAAGTTAGTTATCTTGCAGTTGGCGACTTGATGTTAAACAATTTATTGTTGAAAGTTGTCATTACGAGTGGTTTATTCTAATGCTATACAATGTATTGCATCTTTTTGTATTACTGAAAAATCTTAATTTTGTATTCTGCAGGAACACAGCTGTGGATACAGTTGAACAGCAGTTGTTATTTGTTGGGTCCGAATCTGGCAAATTATTGGCCATGAGAGAGCTTGTTAGAAAGGTAGGTATTTAAGTTGTTTTAACTACTCTATCCTTGTACTGTAAGTCATGAAATATTTGTGTTGGCTTCATGCTCCTGTTTTTGCAGTGAGCTCCCCAAATTCATCACACCCTGAACATGTACTCTCTCTTTTTACTGAATTGTTTTAACCACAAATTTAAACCCATTACTTGAAAACTCTTCCTTACCTCTCCTACTGCAAAAGCGGACAGTATTGCACGGTCTATACGACTTGAAGTTGTTGTTTGATTGATTGATTGATTGATTGATTTGTTTGTACATTCAATTTGGTTTTAATTCAGTGGGAACACTGTAATTTCCAATTAAGTTATCCTGTATCTTGTATCTTGTAAAATCAAGTTCCCACAACCTTTAAACAAATTAGGAAATCTTAGTTTGAATTGATTACATGTTCCACTGTTATGCCAAATGATATGAGAAGAGAATGTTTGTGGCCTTGCAGATTACATGATTCCCCTGTGCCCCCCTCCCACTAAATCAAACTGTTTACTCATGTATTTCAGGGGCTGACTCCTCCTGTGCTGATCTTTGTTCAGTCCAAAGAGCGAGCCAAGGAGCTGTTCCACGAGCTCATCTATGATGGTATCAATGTGGACGTGATCCATGCTGACAGGACTCAGACTCAGGTACACAAAAGTAGCTTGTATCAGTGATCTGCCTAATTCATGTCCAATTCAGGCTCAAGTCTGGACCTGTACCTGATCCTGTTTAGTGGTATATCACAATTTTTTGCTAAGTACATGTAATAGTAAAGTTGCTGGGTGAACTCCTGGGCATTTATTCATTTACTAATCTTTAGGGTGGTCCCTTCAGTTTACTGAGTAACTGATTTCCACATTTGTCCCAAAGTAAAAGAACTAACCTGTTGCAAAAATAGAAGGGCAGAGAATGATCTTTGATACATGTCTGTTTGTGTTGGATGAAGCAATTTGTAGAATCCACGTAGGTTTACACAATGTAGGTTTGTTTGTTCCAGTACAAAGTGACTGTCAGGTCCTGTACTTGTCCAGTGTACCCCTACCTTCTAAATTGCAGTCCTGTAGTACATGTATCCTCTGCCGAGTGATTTATTGGCCATTTGAGATGTGAGTGCATATTTTTAGAATGCTTCCTGTGATGTACATGTAAGTTTGTATGTCAATCTCAGTCTATACTTTTTAAAAGTTAAGTGAACTGTCATTTTCAGTCAGATACAAGTTAAAGTATCCTTTTGCAGAGTGGACTAAGTCTTAGTCTTAGTAGGCAACGCGACACGATGATGGACTACTTTCTTTAGAATAGTTGACAACACACTTACACTGTAGCATTAACACTCTACATAGTGACATGCACTTGTATACATCACTGACATCAGATGGTGTTCGTTATGTCCACAGGGCCCTTAGTATGTCTTCTAAAATGGCCCTAAAAAGACTAATATCATACTTTATATCAGTACACAGCTCTGTGGCGAGACGTACATGTTACAGATAGTGTCTAGTGATGGCCCTCTAGCTTTCATCTTGGGAGCGCTCTCACAACAATCTTTATTGCAGTCTCCACTATAACATTACGCTTGATTTATGTACCAGTCGGAGATATCTAAATGATCTGATTCGGTGTTGTGTTACCAAAAGTTGGTCCATATCGTCTGCGAGAGCGTTAAGTGTGTGTTATCTTATTTTCAATCTGAGCATCTAAGAAAACTTTGGGCCCACCGAGAAGAGATAACACTTCTGTACGCAAATGTCCTCTACGGATAAATGGAAGGGATACAGTGATATAATGGACTTCTGTCATAAAAGGGAATTGCAAAGTTTATCAAGATACTTGAAACTTCAACATGACTTGGTCATGTTTCTTCAACAGTTTTATAGTGTAATAAAGAGTGAATTGAACTGTACATGTCACTGTGAATGTTGACATTGAAAAATATGATTGAAAAATTCCACATCATCAAGTCAAGTCAAGTCAAAGCCTTTATATTTTGAACAAGAATCATGATTTGTGGTACATATTTTGGCAATATTTTCTGCTCAAACAGAAGAAGGTTACCAGAATCATGTACTGTACATGTATATTTTTGAGGGATTTTTAAGTTGT
The DNA here is from genome assembly GCF_035083965.1 of Branchiostoma lanceolatum. Lineage (NCBI taxonomy): Eukaryota > Metazoa > Chordata > Leptocardii > Amphioxiformes > Branchiostomatidae > Branchiostoma > Branchiostoma lanceolatum. The sequence goes on along the minus strand of NC_089722.1, from coordinate 28,002,914 downwards.
TGGTTTTTGCATTGACCTGTCAAGGCAAACTCATCACACCTGCAAATATTCATTATGTCTTGAAAACAATTGCTTCAACCATGAACGCCGAATCTAAGATAATCATCAAAAAAACCGACAACTTAAAAATCCCTCAAAAATATACATGTACAGTACATGATTCTTTGCCGTGGAATTTACTTGCTGCAAGCTTAAATGAATTTGTGGTACCTTTTACAATGGATCAGAAGCTGGATATTTAAGGAAATACTAATTAGAATATTGAAAGCATGATTATGACTGTCATAGACTTATGGGGCAGTGTAGTAACCATAACCTCTTACTGAACGTAGCTCTAAAGCTAAAGCAAATGCAAAACATATTTTTCTAACAATATACAATGCTCGTATAACAATTTTCAATCCTTAGCTGCTAGCATATACACATATGTTATATATTAGTAAGCTAAATTTTGAAAAAATTGTCTCAAAAATGTCATAATACCCTTGGCACCTTTACTACCCTCTATAGTATATTAAGTGTGAAAACGTTATCAGACAAGTACTGAATTGATGGATTGTCACTGTGACAATACATGATTGTAGAGAAATCCCTGGCAGTATCTGTAGTAGACAGATAACGGCGTTATCTATCAGAAGTGCCATACTCCAACACTAAATGAGGACACAGGCTTTGTCTCTTGGACTTCATCTTTCAAACTTGGTTGTGTAACATGTAGTGTGATATGGCCTTAGGTGACCTGAAGTCGGCAGTGTGAAAAACGCACAATCAGATCGACGCGGTAGACAGAAAAGGGCACAAGTGTCATTTGTGATCTTTTGATATACATGTACAGTAATGCTTGATGCTTGTTGTACGCAAGCAGAATGTAGATTTTTAGGTGAGTCTGAAATTTAACAATGCTGTGTGCTGTAAAATTTATGCGGAAAAAGAATTGAATGGAATAGACAAAAGAAAACAAACCGCATGTATTAAAGCCTAAGATGGACAATGTGACTTTGATGTACAGTTAAGTAAACCCAATTAACAGCAATGTTGTTATCTAGTCAATTTTTTTGGACAGGCCACACCAATTTGATTTCTTAATTGGTTCCCTGACTTTTGGAGCAAGCAGATGAAATGTAAAAAAAAAACACACAACAAAACAGACGTTCTGTGATGGACCCAAATGCTATCACACAAGCTACATAGTCCACATAACAGGCTGTTTAATGTTCCAAACTATGAATTTTCATCTTCTTATGCAATGAAATTGATTCGGTACAGGTCCAAAATACCGGATCATGAAGTACCGGTACTGTACCAATATAGATTTACACCAACTGATCTCCTGATCTCCTGACCTCATGCAACACCAAATGTGACCAAAGTGATACCTTGGAACAGCTTAACTAATATGCAACAGATCATTCAGGCAGGTTTTGATGGCAAGGCCAAGGGAGTTTGGCAGTAGGAAACCTAGACAAGTTGAAAACAGTTTATGTTTTTGTCATTGCAGAAGTTCAGAAAAACACAATTTTTCAAATTGTTCAGGTACAGGTACCTGATGTTACATTTAGGTACACAGCACTAGTAACAAGTAGGCAAACAAGGACTTTCTCCAATAGTTGGTGCCACAATATGATCATTTTCTGTATCGTAAATGATTCATGACTTCAAGTGCCAAATCCAAGAACCATGAGATTGAATCAGTGAGGCCTAAATCAAAGTCTTCTTCCTTTTCTACTCTACTTTACCTGATTGTACATTTTATGTGATCATATTTCTTCCATTTTTCTATCCAGAGAGATAACACGGTGAAGTGCTTCAGGACAGGGAAGATCTGGGTTCTTATCTGTACTGAGCTGATGGGGAGGGGCATCGACTTCAAAGGTGTCAACCTGGTCATCAACTATGACTTCCCTACCAGTGCTGTCAGCTACATCCACAGAATAGGTACTGTGTTTCTTTTACCTACATGTCATCAGAAATACGCATAATTTTGAAATTACCTAACAGGTGTATACCGGTACATTCAATGTGTTTCACGTTGATTTAAGGTTTTCATTTAATTGCTTATTTGGGAAATCTATTTCCAGCATACATCAAAGTTTCTATTCTTCTGGGAGTCATATACTCTTTCTATATTGATGTTTAAATCAGAGCCATGATTGTAACATACATGTAGCTTGTCTCCACTTGGAACGTTGCTTTAAAGTCCAAACGTCATAAAGGGTATTCAGAAAAACCCTCATTTGTAAGGTGGGTCATGTCAGTTTATCACTTAGGAAGTTAAAGCAAACTGTTTGTACTGCACTATTGCACTGCATGGTGTCTGTCGTGTCAATGTGTATCAGAAATGAGAAGAAATTTTGTAACAGTACTGATATTGAAGAGAACACCACTCTCACTATAAATCCGTTTCACAGTGATGGAAGCTTCTGAGGACTTCATCTTAATCCAAGAAAAGAACAGCTGAAGATTTGTGATTGACAGTTAATTTGTTTGTTTGAACCTTTGTTTATTCATGATAAGCTCAAATCGCTTTTCATTGAGGTCATGAGGGAAGAGGTAAGGGTCAGATACAATATAGCAGAGATACACAGTCATTTGAGTCCTAATAACTCTATTAACATATAATACATATTTATGGTACAACACTATACAATTGCTACAACATACAACATATAGTAGGGCGAAAGCTGGTTCATGGTCCGTGTCCGTTCGTTTTGGTCGTTTCCGTTACTTCAAGAGTCTTTTAAAGGAAGTCAGATTCGGAGCCGTACGTGTGTCTGGCGGTAGGCTGTTCCAGACATTTGGTCCGTGGTAGGCTACCGATCTTCTGAAGGTCTCTCGCTCGGGTTTGGTGACAACCAGCTGACTGCTTGTGCTTTGTCTGGTTGTCCATGTACTTAAATAGATACTATACACACAAATAAAGGTGTAACTTGAATGTTTTGCTCCCATTACCAGGCCGAACGGGCAGAGCAGGAAGACCTGGCAAAGCCTTGACTTTCTTCACCGAGGATGACCTTGTCCATCTGAGAGGGTGAGTGAGAGACTTGTCTGTCAAACGTAAGCCCTGTCCCACATAGCTGACTACTGCCTTCTGACCTTCTCCAGACCATGGTTGGGAGTTAGTGGCGAGCAAGGTCATCTGTGGTTGGCAAAGTTGCCTACCAGTACTGTAAAATTTGTCTGCGTCAGCCGAATATAGGTGTTGAAAAATCAGAAAAGTCATATTCTGCTTGAATGTGATGACTGAAAGCTGAAGCTAGAATAGGATGGATTCCTGGCTACTCCCAACCCAGGACCAACTTTGGTTGGGGAGTGGTCAGAAGTAGAGCTGTGTACCGATATAGTGATACAGTACCGGGTACAATCAATTAGGTACAGGTCCAAAATATCTGAATCCTGCTGGACGGTACTAGACCTGTACTTATCAGGTCAATCCGGACTCAGGGGATGGTCACTTTGACAGATAAAATTACTATGAAATTACCGTGGCAGTGCACTAAAGCCACATCTATACTATACTCCAGCACATTTAACACATTTGCAAGGCTGGAGTCAAGTTTTCATCTCTGTTTTCATAAAAATAATACCTAGCACAATTAACTGTAACAGTTATGTTGTTACCAGTTCAAACATGCTTTTGTCCTTAGTGAAATTTACCATTTTGCGAACAAGTAGTTTAGGTACAGGTTCAGGTCCGGACCTGTACCTAAACCCCCCGTGTACCTGTACCTGCACCTAAAATTTGTTTAGGTACACAGCTCTAGTCAGAAGCAAAGTCGTGGGAAGGTTCTGAATGTGTGACAGCAGCCTCGTGACAGGCACTTTACTAAGAGAACATACTGTGCTCATGTTTCTTTCAGACTGAGTTTATCTTTTATGACATTTTGAATCTACTTCTAAGTACTGACTGAGCCTTTAATGGACACTACTAGTCATGGAAGAAGGGCTTTCATGATATGATTTTCAGACATATCAAAAAGAGCAAATGCCTTTCCTAGGACTTGAACTTTATATACAAAGAAAGCTAGACAGCTTACGTATCTAACTTTATAAGTTGTATATTTACAGGGTCTTTGATACCTAGCAACTTTGGATTACACTTGAGATTAAACCATTGACTTTTTTTGAAGACGACACAATTGATAGACGGTACTCCAATTTAGTAAGACGAGTGTATTATTGATATCCTAGACTTTTTGATCTTTCTGCTTCTCAATAAATGCTTGTAGTGCCGTGAATTCATTTCATGACACTTCAATTTGTCGTCAAGGTGAAAAACAAGTTTGCCCTTTGCAGTCAACACAATCATGTTATGGTAGTAAGACAAAGTGGGAAGTAACCACCAAAAATGGGAACTTAAAACCACTGAAAATTTCAAAATCTATGTAGTTGAAAAGGATGTCATCTATGCATGACTGTGTGTCATATACAATTTATTGCTGCTAAACATGTTTATGAAAATTAGAGATTACAGAATGATGCCTTGGGTCATGTAGACATCAGATGAAGGATGATATGTCATATCTCCTGAAAAAGGCCTGCAGTGTTATGAGTTTATTAATATAATGAATGACTTCCTGTACCTGATGTGATGGAGTTCATATTAATTGTGCCCTGGGTTATACTAGGAATTTTGAATGTTTGTGTGAAAAAGTGAAAGAATTCTCAGAATGGATGTAAGATTTCCAAAAATTGTGAACCAGTAGAAACCAGCAGAAACCTGCATTATTTTACAAAGTTACCTGTACAGTCATGTAAAGGAACCTATTTTGGTTTGGCAAGTCCAAATGTCCTAGTACTAGACTCCTAGGCAGTAGAAACCTGTCATTTTTTGGCAGCGTTTTTATAAGTTAGCAGTTTTCACAGTGATCTTTCATCATCAACTCATTGTACCATGATCATATGTTCACTTTCTACTATTGTTTCAAACGCGAACTTAAAGATATAGCAAACTCTACTAATTTTTTACCTACCTACCTACCTACCTACCTACCTCCCTGACCCCCAGGTCGTTGGGGGGACAAGGTAGATTTTTACTGTATCGCAAAACCTGCTGTGCAGCAACATGTGCAGCAACCTTAAATGAACTTACAGTAGCATGTAAGATGCATGACTGAACGCTATAACTTTATTACTCCCCAGATGAAAGACTATGTTATCTCTCTGAAAGGCATCCTTATCTTTCTCTGGCATGTATAATATTGACAATATGTTGCTCCTGATAGAGATAGAATAGGTAGGCATGATTTGCTGATATGCAGGAGCGAGATTGGGTTGAAAGATGAGCGCACATGTACGGATGATAGATACCCATATCGCTATCCATTTGTCATCCCTTTGATCTTTTATCTGGATAGCAATTGAAGTAGACAAAGTTGTAATTATGATCTCAAAGGTATTTCATGTCAGTCAAATAAAGCAGTCATCTCGTTCTTTTCATAAAGCAGTAGGGGATGTTTAAACTATTGGAGAGGCACAGTACAAAACACTGGATTGAGTTTGTATAATTATGAAAATGGATCATGTATGTACAATTACTGTATAAGAAAGCAAGGAAAAGGCTTACATTTACCTTTTCTTTCTTTGTTTGACTTACATGCAGACAAGGCTATATAACTACATTTTCATGCTATTATCAATGGCTAGTCTTAGCATATAGAGAGCTTTTGTTTGGGCCATTGAGAATTTAGGTGAACCCCTAGTCCCTACTACTCTTATCAATTACTGTAAATGAAGAAATGTCCGCGAGGATTTGATTTCGCACTAGGGAGAAAATGTAGTGTTCGCGGTGGTTTTGAGTTCGCGTTTGAAACAATAATAGCGATTCAGTCACACGATGGAACGGCTTTTCGCGATGGTTTTAATTTCACAGTAAAGAACTGCAAAAACCGCAAACATAAAACCACTGCGAACATTTCTGCAGTAGTGTGCACATGGTGGTTCCTTCAACATGAGGCGTGTGTCTCCTCAAACACTGTACTGTACTCAAATGTCCTGTTCAAGAGACATCCATTTTGGAACCTATGTAATCCTTTTTTTTGTTGCTTTTCTTGATTTATTCTTGCTTTTCGTCTCCTTCTCCATCTAGTACTTATAGTGTACTGCTTAAACATTATGTTTGAAAAAGGCATGCATATGTCAACAGACAGCAGTGGATATATGAATGAATGAATGAATGAATGATTTATTGCACAACAATTGCATCAGTGACAATGTATGGCAAATTACAGACAACATAGGTAACAATCTAGTTCTATACATGTATAAGAATATACTACTTACTATAATACTATATCTAGTGTGATCTATGGCCATTGCAACATGGAACTAATACAGACTAAGGGTTGTTTTTCTAGGCTAATTGTAATCTAAGGAAATTTCTAATTACTATAACGCTACCGAGGCGCAATGGCCGAGTGGGTAGAGTGTTCGCCTTGCATACGGTAGGTCGTGAGTTCGAACCCCGGCCGGGTCATACCAGAGACTGTAAAAATGGTACATACTGATTTCTCTGCTTAGCACTCAGCATTTGGGAAATAGTATGGAAGTTAAACACACACCACTGCCAGTGGACTAGCCCCCTGCTGTAGTGATTGCACAAAGTGTGGCCCAAGGGCTACTGAAACGGAGATGGGCGCCGCCCTATGCACCATCGGTGCGGGAAGGAACTTTGACTTTTTTTTTTTGATAACGCTACATCAAATGCAATCTACTTTAATTACAACGTGGAGCTATATCTAAATTACAGACATTGTGTTGCGTGTTTCTAGTCTAATTTGCGACTTTACATTTGTCAATTCTCATTCAGGAATGGTACAGTTTCGTTTTTGCATAGCGTGGTAGATATATTGGCCTAGGTGGATAGATATGGAATCTGGACATGACATAAGTACATTAAATGTATCGCTATCTGTGTAAGGTAGGGTAATATTTGACTTACATGTAATTGATTGCATAAGCACTTGTCTTTCAGCATTATATGTAGGACATGTTATAAGAAAGTGGTACTCGTCTTCAGAATATGTACAGTTGGCTGTATGATAAGTGCATGTTCCCTGTACATTATTGGACCCCATGGTTGACAGTAAGTCACTGCATTGTTTCTGTTTACCCGCAGCATAGCCAATGTGATGAGGGAAGCAGGCTGTGAAGTGCCGGAGTACATGCTGGAGCTCAAGAAAGCAAACAGGTACATGTATGGCAAAGAAACGGACAAAAATTGAAACAAAACCTATGACAATTTTATGAAATCATCAACAGCGGCACAAAATTTTTGCAGAGTTAGGATTTTACCCTTTGAAAGGCGTCCCTTTAGATACAGGAAATTCAATCTGCAATGTGGTTTGAATTTTCTATATTTCGAGGCAGAGAATCCACTCAGACCCACCTAAAATTCTTGTGCCTTCAATGCTGGCCACAAGATTTTGCTTCATCAAATTTAAAGGAATAGAAGAATTTAGAGCTGGACTCAGCCTTGAGCCCCTAATGATACTTTATGTATCTACATGATTACACAATGCATACTACATATGCATGCTTTTAGAAAATTAGATAGTGCCTAATATGCAATATGTATTCCTACTTTCATATGTGGCACAATGCCTATTTCTTCTTACCTTTCTCTGCAACCTCCTGCTGTGTAAAACATTGATAATTCCTGTGCCAGCAGCTACTCATTTAGACTCTCTAATGGTACAAAATTAATGTAACATAAGTTTCTGTTTCCTTAGGCATGGACCAAACTTTATACAAAATTTGACATGCAACAGATCACAAATCTTCTGTATTACATACAGTTACCTGACCGATTTATTCATCTTTGCTGGAGGGAATCTTACTGTGATTATCTCCTTGTCTACTTCTTCATCTTAAGGATAATTTTGCAGGAAATTGATTAGGCTTTTACAATGCTTGAGGGCAGTTTTGAAATAACAATGATTACAGTGTGACCTCATGAACTACATGTTCATAATTCTATCATTCATGTGTACCAAAGTTGTCCTCAAGTTGTAGTAGGAAATAAAAGGAGGTTTTCACAATGGTTAATGTTTGTGGCAGGCACATACATATAGAGTGTATTATTGACAAGAAATAGGACAACACTTGCTCAAAAACTTTTTTCATTGTTAAATCTTTTTGTTTTGTTCATTGCTTGTGAGCAGAAAGGAGAGAAGATTCCTGGAGAAAAAAGCACCCAAACGGAAGAGTATCAGCACTACACCAAAGATGTTTGTGGACAAGGCTGTGAGGAAACGGTGAGGCCACTAAATAATGATCAGATGAGGAATGCTACATGGAAGCATGATTTGTAGCTGGCTTTGTGCATATTCTACATTCACCATGTTATGGGTCACGGTAGTTACCTTTCAATGGGTAATTTGTAAGGAATTACTGTAAAAGACAAAATTTGATATGGAACATTTATGGTATCCGTTATTGTCTGAGTCATTTGCCAAATGACCAATTTGGCTTTTATGCTGCACAGTTTAGTGTATGAATGAGTAGTCTGTACTTAAGTTTCACAGCCTGCACCTGGTAGATAGCTGTGAATGATAGCCACCAAAGGAATAAGGGAATTTTGTATTTGGTAAAAGAACTTGAGTCATGTAAGGACGATAAACTGGGAGTCATGAGCAGGTATGATTGTAGCTTGTTATCCACCCTATTCCAGCTCATAAGGTTTTCTATTCTGATCCCTTCTCTGTTAGTAGATATTGTGGCAACTTGGTCTAGCCATTTATCATTTGCACACACCAGTTCTTCTGCGACAGGGGTTCATGGTATTGTGTAGTAAAAAAAGTATTGAAAAGGTTTTGAGTGTTGAGGTTTGAGTTCACATTTCCCATACTGTAGATACATTTAAGTTTGCAGGAATTTAATTTTGCAGTAGGGAGAAAATGGAGTGTTCGTGGTGGCTTTAAGTTCGCGTTTGAAAGAATAGTAGGGCTGCAGTCATAGGTGGGCAAAAAGTGTCACGTTGGTTTTAGAAGAGTTCACCACAAAAACCATGAACATAAATCCACCGTGAACATTTCTGCATTACAGTTATCTGCTGCAAAATGACACTAAATACTGAGGTGGCTGAAAAGCATTGGATAAGATCTGATTTGGTGAACTTGATTTTGAGCTTGAACCTTACTTTCGGGTATGCTTCCGCTTTGAATGTCATGTGCCCCTTTGCCCCACATTCACCTTTAATGTGTATGTATGTGGGCAGCATTGCAATGCTTTTCATGTCAGGTCATTGTGAAAATCTCAGTGGAGTGATTTTCTCTATAATTGGCTTCAGTACACCTAAGAGTTTTCTCTTTCCAACAATATCAATCATTTTTGTGACAGAAATGTAGGTGATGGGTTTTAAGTGTTTCCTTTCCTTTCAAGTGAAGAGACGGTTGCTATTATTGAGGGTGGCCAAACTCGAATGGAAACCCAAAATAAACTGGGATGTGTCCCCTTGTATGTGTTTGATTAGTTTGGGTATCAAATATTTCTCAGAAGCAGTGTAATGGGTAGACTATGTAACTCCGCTGTCCAAGGCTGTAATAGCACCTCCCCGCAGATGTTGGGCTGGCCGCTAAAACATGATTCAGTTAGGCTATGAAATGGGTATCCTACTTCCGAGTAGGTTTTTGATCCCCATTATTATGCCATTACAAAGGGCCTTGCAGCTTGTAGCCAATCAGCTCTCTATTGCACTTATATAGTAAGATGTCAAATAACCAGAGGAGCAGGCTGGATTTAAAATAGAATTGCTTGGAGATCGATTGTAGATCTTTGAATGCAGAACTTAATGATAAACACGGATATCTGAATGTCTTTTTATACTCAATGTAACATGCATGTATGTTGCACTTCTCACAGAAAAATGATTGAGAAGAGCAAGAAGATGCAAGGAAAGACCAGGAAAAATGAAGCGGTACAGCCAGGTAGTTCAACAGCAAATACAGATGAACAGAATAAGGTCGCAGGGTCTGGTGGGAACAGGAAGAGCACTGAGCAAGAAACTGGAAACCACAAAGAAGATAAACCCCATGGAAAGAAGGGTGGCACTGGCAAATACAGAACTGAGAAATCATTGTCAGGGCATACAAATGGTAAAGATCTAAATAAAAGACTTAAGAAAAGGAAACAAGCCAACAAGAATACTGTGAAGTCATAAGATTGCTTTGTGGAGAATTGCTGAACGCATACATGTATCTGCAGTTTAATTTTCATACATCAGATATTTGATAACGATAAAGCACGATATTAAGAAGTCAAGATTTTTCAAGAACTGTTTTCATCACTTGATTTACATGTAACGTTAGCTTGAATTTTGTTAACAGTGATAAAACTGGAATATAGATGAGTACATGTAGAAGTCTAATGCCTTGGTTCAAGCATTTCCTGCCTAATTGAGATAGTATGAAAACAATATTGTGTCAGAGTTGTAATTTGTGGTTTTGGATAAACTGGCGTCAGTAACATAGCAACTTTTTGCAACAGTCAAGACAAAATGAGAAATATGTCTCAGTAGAGTTAGCTAAATGTAAAGTAAGAAATAGAGTTGCCCACTTTGGTGGTGGAATTTTCTATGTAAATGATCATGATATTGGTTTGTCAGTAGTATCATTGTTAAATAGGTCAAAATAATGGTAAATACTGAAGTGTACCATAAATCATTTACTTCATGTATTGTAAAATAGTTATTCAAAGACTATGATACATGCGAAGCTTACATGTACTTCCAAAGTATGGGAAGGTAAGTCAAGAAAATGTTTGATAAACAGCCCGCATCTACATCTTAAATTGATACTGTTTAGACTTCAGAGATGAAATAGGCATTTGATGAATATAGAAATATGCAGTACATTATGTAGTACAGTATGTATTATATTTCAGCTTCGTGCAAAAGTTTGGCAGAATGGTTATTGAACTGTTCTCTTGCATTTCCAATTTACCACTTGCCAGGAAGTCATTCCAATGTTGAATTAATATGTATTGTATAGTTATTTCAGTTATTTTTTTCTCTTTGCTCACATCTAGTTAATGAAACTTGCCTCCGGGTATATGAATTTGAAACTAACGTGTACATATCTGAATGCACGCTATGATGATCAAGAAGAGACTGGAGTTTGATAACAGGACTCACACCACACACATTCCATAAACTTTCTGTGCGCACGTGCCCTCAAGCCGAACTCGCCAAGGCCAACACGATAATATTTCAGTGGTATTAGAGAGCACCGACTATGACAGATTAAGAGCTTTTGCAAGCTGCATAGAGCCAGCCATTTGTACGACTCGCAAAGCCCGTCTGGTATGGATATGATCACCGCTGCAACACTAATAGTCCAGGCTTGAAAGAGGCTGACAACCATGACGTATGATAGAGCTCCATCGTCTGTTACCAGTGCAGTGTTCAAAGAGTTATCTTTGCCGTTGTAAAAGCACTTCGTGTAAGTACGCCATCTCCGGCTACTAGTGATAACATTGAAGCAAAAGGAGCTGACAACAATGAGTTATGGTACTGATCCTTCAAAATCAACGACTGCATTTTTCAGGGCCAGCTCTTTGCTCCGTTGGAAATGCACTTTTGGTAAGAAAGGCATTGGCCTTTTCAGGACTGATGCTTTTGAATTGGAAGTAAACATTGAGTTATGATGCGGCTCTTGAAGGGTACATGTACGTGTTGTGGTAAGACTAACCCTCAGCGAAGTCGCGTCTCAAAGTTGAGATTTTACCATTTTCTTTCACAGTCGAAGAAAAGAATTGATATAGAGAGCTGTTACTTAGGAATTTAAAGACGTGGATAGGGTTCTGATAACACTACATCCAAGACAGGAAATGTTGTTAGAAAAACTTGCATGGAGATACCTTTGAAAAGAGGCAGTTGAATATACGGTAGTAAAATTGTAGACTTGAACTTCAATGGCTTTGTAGCGGCACAAAAAAGACCTTCACCGCTAAGAATAACTCATATTTTGTAATGTGATCAGTTGTGCAATGGCTGGATGAATAACATCGTTTGCAATGTTATGTTGTAGACACCAAAACCTTGTCGAATTTTGTTGTTTCCTTGATGCTGTGCTTGTGTTAGAAGCGATATGTTGAAAAGATGCTAAACTGACTGTGTTGACGGATTTTAGAGTAATACAGTGAGGCAGGAACCCAAAATCAACGTCATGTACAGTGAGCACTCCTTAGAATGTTAAAAGGCTATAGGGAAAACATAATATGCAGTTAGAGCACGTATCCCTAAGCTCCCCACAGATCAAATCTCACGTCACTTTGCCGGAAGGTGGCGCCTTTCAAAAGGGTGTCAGGCAGAGCTCGAGGAGCAACAGTGAGTTACCACACATCTCTCTTTATGCAGAATACTAGTCTCTACCAGACTAACCGCGCCGGCTATAGGGAGAACATTTGCCGGGGGACTTTGGCCATGGAGGGTAACATTCGCAATATCGGACCCGATCTCCGTAATCGACTCCCTTCATAGCCTCCGTTGCAGGCTCTGAACCGGCTTTTTGGCTAGAGCCGGCTGATACATGTAGTTACGGGGTTGGCTGATAGTTACGGGCTGGTTGCAAAAAGTGTATTATTTAGCCCACAAAAAGCCGGTTCAGAGCCTGCAACGGAGGCTACTCCCTTCATACAATGACTCTATTTTGGCCAGTTTCTACTATTTTCCCAGCGACCCGCGGAGGCTGGTAGAGTCTAGCAGAATACAGTGATGCTTCTAGTAACGTTTATTAACCCTCAATTTTCAGAAAACATAACTGAAGTTGCGCATTTTCGATGTCGAAATCACCGACTGATGTGGAATCGTGACATACATAATGCTGATGCGCATGCGTATTAATGATGAAAGTAATTGGATCCTACAAGAATTATCATCTCGAGCTTGATCATAGGGTACAGTTCTCCGTCTCAAAGAAGATTGATTTGTTTTGCTCTAATGGTATATAATTACCTTTTATTTTAAGAGAGATAATTCCCAGGAAGAAAAGTCATTTTCATTATCAGCGAATGTGCTAGTTTGCTCGAGGCACATCGCATGCTTGCTTACGAGTTTTTATTATTCCCTTGTCAGCAATAATTAATATCTAAGCCAAGATTTGAAGAATGGGTGTAGCGCAATGCATCGTTGAGGGTGATACAGACATCCCCTGTGGCACACAGTATGATTCATATGAGGGCCTTTTCTAATGCAGCACATGCCTCAGGGTGTTACAGTTTTGAATAGTAGCAATGCATCGTTTTTTTAATACACACACGCACAACCACACATACATCACACGCATACGCACACATACACGCACAAACACTCACATACCCTTACACATACACATACTGTAACACACATTCACGCTGAAATATTAAAACATAGATGTATATATTGAACATTACATCTCACTGGTAACAGTTAATAACTTTCGACAAACTTTTGCTGTTTGGGTTTTGAGAACTAAAACGCTACAGTAAAGGTTTGGAGTACTAGTTTTCAACATTGAGACAACCATTTCGGTACCCGATGATTAACACACACACACACACACACACACGCGCGCGCACACGCACACACGCGCGCACGCACACACACACACAAGCACATACACGCACGCGCACACATGCACACACGCACGCGCACACACACGGACACGCACATACAAACGCACACACACACACACACACACAAACAAACAGACAGACACACAGGCGACATCGCATCTTTACCGGTTCGAGTGACATCAAACTTTATTTTCTGCACGGTAAGCCGAACAATACATAGAAAACGTCAAAAGCTTATATTCAAAGCTGTAAAGAAGAACGAACAGCTTGACAGGGCTCTATTGTAACCGCTGTTGTCTTGCGCTTGTAAGTAATATCTAATGACACTGTTGGGCTCCACGGGGGTTCTTTTTATACTTAACGTAGATTCCTATTGTCAAATCATATTTCTGGTTTCAATTCTGGCGCGTCATCAGAGAACATAAAAGTCAAATATGATCATTAAGGGCTTTAGATATTCAAGGGCTAAGAAAAATCAATTGATCGTACATTAGAAAACAAGTGCGTTTGAAATTCTATAACAACTTGTCTACATATACACTAAAAGAACGGAAAAATTGGAGGAAGAATAAGTAGCGTAAAACGCTAACCTAAGTCAAATGTACGTTATGAAAATATATATAGGTTGTGGATGTTTACTGTCTTTAGTCTTCCACGTTTTTTTTGCCTTCGCGTATACAAGAGTATGGCAAAACATAAAGAAACAAAAGATCCTAATGATTACGAGCAGTATCTCTACTGTTTGTGCACACAACTTAAACTGCAAAATGTGTTTTAAAACATTAACGCATGTATGATATAACAAACTGTACCGTGTACACTGCTGACTTACATATAATAAGAATGGGCCAATATTGCGCACATGTTTTAAAGGCACCCAGAGAATTTTATGAGGCTAGAAACTTGAATAAAAAAATCAAATTTCTAGTCATTCAGACATTCCTACATAGAGTTTCAATAACACTATACCATTACATATTGACATTAAAGGTGCAAACATGCGATGTCGTTGTGTGGTGAGAACAAGTACTGATAGAAAATCCAAGCACTCATAGAATGAGCCTGACTATCCATCACGATTTGCGGGTGGACCAATGAGAGAGTGACTGCATGTCCGTATACGTAAAATATTTGCATTTCCATGCGTTTTGACGGAGGTTGGCGGTGCTATGGTATCGGTCTATTTACACTAGGCGCGTGAAACTAAAAGATCACCATGTAGCTTATTTTTGTGCCGGTTTTGAGCACTTTTGATAAGAAATCCGCACGCAAATGTGGTTAACAGTGGCATTAAATGTCAATTTCATAAAGATTACAGCAATTGAAATATTTCCAGTTTTCAAGCCTCATAAAATGCACTGGGTGCACGTGCCTTTAAGTAACATTCTCATGCATTAGGTATTACGACGTATTCGATCTTTGACACAAGGTAGGTTTCTTACATCGCAATCCCTCAGAAATCGTCCACAGCATTGAACGATTTTAATTAGTTCTATCAAAATATTTGATAGAGGTAATTCAAATTACCTAAGTAAATACACTGAAGTTCACTGTAACAGCAACACACCTGTTACTTTTAACTTACAAGGTAATTTGAACCTTAAAGACGTTTGATAGCACTTTTTTCATAAACAAGGTACAACACAATATTGCCAAACATCTAATAGCAACATTTGTATCTTTATATACTACTGTCACTATTAATAGTTGTGGAACTCTGTGTTCAATTTACTGTTTGTTACAGGGTTTTTATTAACAATCAATCAATCAATAGTATCTATTCATACTGGGTAAACATGTCAGCCTATCAAAAAGGCTGTCCTAAAACCCTAAAGGAAATTTAAGGGTGAATTTAAAAAGGACCTAAATACTGAGGTATAAATTGTGACAAGGGCGACATAAAACACGTCGTTGTCGTCTACAAATCGCAAGTAAAAATGCACAAAATATTCAAGGTTCTTGCACCGGCTGTTCTATCTCATTGACTCGGTGTCTAGAAAATATCGCGATATGAACATATCATCGCGAGATATCCTGATATCAACATATTCTCGTAAGATATCGCGATATCAGCATATTCTCGCGAGATATCGCGAGCTTCAATTGTCAATTCCTTGAGGCGCTGTTGGTCTACATACCATAACCTTTATCATCCGTTTGAATTCAGTTCTAAAACCTTTGTTGAAACAAGCGTACAAAATGGGGTGCACCATCCTAGACGCCATCATCAGCACATAGGCTATCGTCTCCGCATCAGAAATCTGCGGGCCGTTGATGAAACACCCTACTAAAATTATTACAGGCAAGGGCATCCAGGCCAGGACAAACGTCAGGACAATATATACAGACCGTTTGGCTGCTGACCTGTCCATAGTAGCTGTCCGTGATCTTGACCTGTACTCGCCACTGTAACTGGACGCTTGCGAAACGGTAGAGACTTTGGACAATGATCTGTCAGATGAGAAAGATATCGTGGACAAGCGCTCGCGAGATATGACACGTTTGGGTTTACGGCGAGGTACGGAGAGGTACAGGTCTCTGTCACCGCCGTCTGGGACGACAGGGACGGTGCTGATAACGTGGTTGGCGTCCGCTGGCATGTGGATGCCCGAGTCTTCTCGTAAGCTGACATCATCGCCAGCTATGTTATCCGACCGGTGATACCGGACGCAGGCACCGTCGACGTCGACTGTCAATGACCCTTCAGCGGAAGTGTTCTCTCCGCCTTGTGAACTATTCTCTTCGCTGCTACACTGGTCCATCGGAAGGTTCCAGCTGATCCGTCTCTTAGTCGGTATCATTGGGCAATTTTTCTGATCAACCTGTAGGTTGTCCTGTTCGGACTCAGCTTTCTTACAATCCTTTCCCACCTCCTCCTCCTCTTCCTCCTCTTCTTCTTCAATGACTTCTTCCTCGTGACTACGTAAGCTAAGAAGGCTTCTCAGGCTAGTCTTCCACCGTGGAGTCGAAACGGCGATAGATTCTCTCTTTGGCTTCTTCAAACTTTTGTCAACCTGAGCCTTACTCGTAGGGTTCGAACAGGCAATAGATTCTCGATGAGGCTTTGACGACTTTTCAGAAGGATCTGGCGAGTAGCTCGGAGCACTCACTCGCCTCTCCTTCGCAATGTTGATGGGAGGGACTGCTAAGAATCGACCGGTGAAGGGTACAAGTTGCGGTGCGCTTGGTCTGCGTTCAAATTCAACATCGAGGGACGGCACCACCAGGTAATCTTCTGATTTTTTCCTAGCTTTAAACTCGGGCGGAAGTGACGTCACTCCTTTCCTCCTTGTCCGCATAGGTGATGCAACAGGAGAGCGAGGTGGCGATACATCACCTTTTGGCAAAGCCGTAGGCCCCTCGGCAACCGTATGCACCTTAGCAAGAGTTGTTGATTCGTTGTGTTCTTTTGCTACAGCAGAGGCCGAGGGCAAACAGTCTTGCGGGCTAGGAACAGGCACGATGCTTCCATGTAAAGGTTTTGAAGGTTCTTTCAGTTTTGTTAGAAGAATTCGGTCCTCCTCATCTGGACCGGGCGACGACGATCTCTTGAAGCAGGGTACATTAACAGGGTTTTTTGATCTTGACACAGCCAGGGCATTGCCATTGTCGGTGTCTGCACTTTGCAAATAATTATCGGATGTTCTAACCGGGCAAGCGACAACAAGGTAGTTGTTGGTGATGGGGGAAGTCGGAATACAGAGGGTCTCTGTCTCTATTTTGGTGGGTGTTTTTATCACAGTTTCATCTTCAGCCGTTTGACCGCATCTACCTGTACAATCTAGTACTGGTACAGCAAGGCAGAGATCTGATGAAGACCCGTTCATTTGGTTCAGGCTGGGAACAGCAGAGTCGTTTGAGGCGGAATCCTCTGTCTTGCTGTTCACTGGAACAGCTAAGGGGTTGGTGGTTGAAGACTTTCGTCTTTTAGGTGCTATTGTAGGCATCCCCGGAACGGTTAGGAAGTTGGATTTTGGGAACTTCCCAGCCTGTTTGAGGATCATATCTTCAACACTACTTCGACGAAGGCAACTTTCTACGTCTATCTCTTCCTCATCTTTAGGTGGAGTCATGCGATACGTCACACTGTCCTTTCTTGTCCCTTCCGTGTCAGATGTGACGTTGTCCTCCGAGTCTTGGCGGGCTGGCGAGACGTTTGGAGTGCAGGGCGAGCTGGAATAGGAGGAGTTTGGCGGACTTGGTATGTTTTGTGATGTAGACAAAGTAGCGATGTTCGGCTCCTGGGGCGATGGGAGAGGAGAGCTATCCGTTAACTGTGGGGAAAATAATTACACAAGACGACGTTCAATCAATATGTTTGACGAAAGGTATCTTGGATGAATGAAGATGTAAGATGAAAAATACAATCAAGGTACTAAGATATGACTTCAGTTTACGGAGGGCTTGGGTAGTGAGCAGGAATAATATATAGCCAGACGAAATATCCCTAACTTCTGAAATGTTGTATTTTGCGCCTGGGGTTTAAATTTCGGAAAAATAATGTTCTTGTATGGCACCTTCCAGATAGCTACAGAACCTGAATGGACTCTGCTACTCCTTGTCGCATGGCGGCGTTGCGGCAAGAATGCGGTCTCAAACGTGACTGAGCCTATACCCCCCTCCCTCCCTCGTCTATGTTCATTACTTGTGTGGATTTACTGATCCAGAATAACGTTTACAAAACACAATTTAAAGCCTTGAATAGCTTCATAGGGTTGATAGGCCATGTGAAAATATGAAAATCATGTTATTTTTAAAAACAACATGATCTTCATATTTTCTTGCATATGACCTATCAACACCATGAAGTTATTGAAGGCTTTAAATTGCTTTTTTATATACCCGAGAGGACAAGGACGGTGAATAGGTGCTAGGTACAGTGTCTCCCGTCCAGAATAACATAATTTTCATATGACCTATCAACACCATGAAGCTACTCAAGACTTTAAATTGTGTTTTTTTACATACCTGAGAGGTTAAGGACGGTGAGGTAATAGGTGCTAGGTACAGCGTTTCCCCTCCGGGCTCGTCCTCTCCGCCCGAGTACGTGTAGTCAGAAGGCGTGCAGACGCTGGGCACGGGCGGCTCGTACGTGGAGGCCTCCGCCGGACAGATGGTGCCGTAGTTGGGGGCAGATCCACCGTCTACCTCCTGCACGACGATGATTGGCTGTTTTGTTCGAGCACGTCTTTTCACGTGGGTTCTAAGGATGACAGAGATTGCTTGTTTGTTTGTTTGTTTGTTTGTTTGTTTTTTATATTTCAGCTTAACCTCAACGGTGACACAATCATGACAACAACGGGGCGACTGAAATATGATAAAAAATTAATTTCATTCATTCATTCATTCATCTTATTTTAGACTGGCAACAAGGAATTGACAGATATACCATCAACATAATGTAACACAGCTGGCTCTTAGCTATAAAAACGGAACATGAAGTGTAAAACATAATCCCTACACATGTCTTTTGAAAACGTATTTTTTCTGTATTAGAAGATTCTATTGCCTTGGTCTTTGGTGGAGCAACAAAGATGAAACATCTAAATAAGGAGCTGATTCTTTAGTCTTGGAACGATATGTTTTAATGATAAAGGTCAACAAACTTTTCAAGTACAAATAGGAAAGGTCCAAAGTAGAAACATGTGCGAAAAGAGATTCTTATGGGCAACTCCCTACCTGACAGCTCGCACAATCATCATGTAGCACCCGGTGACCACTACCAGAGACAGCATCGCCAGAGGCACTAGACTGTAGATTTGTAGCGGGATGTAGCCCTGCGATCCCGGCGAGTTTCTCATGATGCAGCGCTCGTAGAAGTGTGACGTGGTCGGCAGAGCAGCCTCCACCGACGCCACGGTCAGACCTACCGTCCAGGAGAACATGGTGGCGCACGCAACTCTGGCCTCCTTGGTCCTGGAACTGATGTAAACAACGTCCATCTCATTGTTACAGGCAGCAAATGTTCAAGGCTCTACAATTATGCCTGAATTGAGAGGCGGAGGACGCCACTAACTATCCGCTACACTTGATCTACTACCCACCGAGTCGTGTGTAATTCAAATTTGAATTGAGTGACGTCATAGAAGCGGTGAACTGAATCATTGACTGGAATTGTGCAGTCGGAAGTTGAATTCCTTGTATTGGAAATTGCAGTTGAATAGCATTCTTCTAGTGGAAACTACCAAGTGAATCGAAAGAGCCAATAGTTATCAAAGAAAGCAACCATCTAATGCTTTGTTGGTACTAATCATTTATATTAGCTGCCTTTCAGATGATAGCCCGACCAACATTGCTTATTTGCTATTTAGCATTGCGTTTGTAGCATTTGTAGCTTATAGTTTGTTGGGTTAATCATAATTTTGTATTATTTGTGAGCTTCTCTGCAAAATGGCGCCAGTGATATACTCGTTTGTTAGGTCGTTTTAAGCGTTCATTAACAGCATGCAATTTACTTTACCACATAGTTCAATATAATAAATGCGTCTTCGGTGAACTTCGGTATCATATCTTTGTACTGATAGCCATGCCATCTAAATATGACCTGAAGCAAGTTTAGATATTAACGACTTTCCACTGTATCTAGTGCTTTGGACGAAATTAAAGGTTAGCCCTCGAACGTTCAACGTGTCTCTCAGTTCAGGCAGATGCTATGACCAGGCCAGATTCAGAATCCAGTGATTAGCCTTTGGCATAGCATCCTTTTAGACACTAGGCCGTATCTGGATGTGTGTCTTATGGCTGTTTTATCACTTTTGAAAATCCAAATGGAGACTTCAAGGCTACGCCATGGCAGTGAAAGCCCCTGCGTCTACTTCAAGGTAGATGGAGCTTATATGTGAATTACTAATCATTAATCTTGCATGGGTACATGGTGAGAAAATGCAGGAAATGATTGCAGCAGGCAGTCCCAACAGGCCCCAGTTTTGTGCCCTTGGGAAAGGCACTTTACACCTTGATGAGGCGAGATGGTCTTGTGGTTTGACTTTGACTTTAACGGTTTTGGACCCGAATCACTAGAGGCCCCAGTGTTGTGCCCTTGGAAAGGCACTTTACACTTATTTCTCGAGAGCCCACCACATAAAAAAAGAGAAGTGTTCGTCCCGGTGTGACCTTACAGTCTGTTTCAGGGTTGAAAAGGTGATAGTTACTTATGTTATAAGTTATTATATTATGTTATGTAATAAGTCAGAAAATATAAGTCGTTAAGTCTACGGCTTTTTATTTAGTTTCTGGGTAACTCGTACATAAGCTAATTCACAGGTTGAAGTGCGCATCCACAGTGTGATGGCCGTTCTTTATGTATCGCCTAGGGTCTTCAACTTTGACATATTGCCCACAATGCATCACACTGCGCATGCGCACTCAACACGACAAACCAGCTTATTGTGACTTATTCTGCGCTGCTCTAGATTCTTCGAAACAGTAAAATCGCCCAGAATTTCTGGCAAACAAATGTTTTGCATTTCCAAGTCAATCGGCGCTTTCACTTCCCTGATCAAGGTATCAAGCCGACACTTCACAACCAATAGCGCCAGCGGGTAATATTCGCAGCCTCTCTTACGAACGTCAGACCCTGGTCGTGTAGAAAGCCATTAAATCTATGTGATAGGGAATCCGCCATCATAACATTTTCTAACCGCCAGTCACAGTGGGTGAGGGATTGGGCTTCAACTCAGAGACATGGGAACCTTCAATTCCCAGAGGCCGTTACACAGCGATTGCCGCCTCTATAAAATTGCAGTGGAATAAAGTTACCCTTGGGACACACTGAAGTAGGAACGAAGAGCTGATGCGACCGCACTTGACGGTGAGAATTGTTTGGAGACATGTGATCCTATTTCTTACTTCAAGGAATTTCAAGGTTAATTTTCCATCGCTCAAATGTCATATTTTCGGAGACATAGCGTTGGGCGCTTGATATATTGTTACAATGCGAAATTGTCACCTGGGAGCAGGAATGCATATCTTGTAAGATTTTCATTCAGAATTTTCCGAATATCTTCCTCTGGCAAATTGATGAAGGTAAGACATTCAGGTAAACTAATGTAAATGCATTTAAGTTCGCATGGTTTTAATTTCACGGTAGGGAGAAAATGGAGTGTTTGTGGTGGTTTTAAGTTCGCGTTTGAGACAATAGTAGACCACGGGGTAGGACGGCAAAAACTTTCGCGGTTGTTTTAAGTTCGCGGCGAACAGCTTACCGCGAAAACCGCGAACCTAGAACCACCGCGAACATTTTTGCATTTACAGGAATTTATTGTATATTTACAATCGATCCAATCTCTACAACTGTAAAAGATTAGGAGATGTCCTCCAGGGCGTTTCTAGTGACATTCATAACTTTTTTCAGCGTCGTCAGCATGAAATGCAAATTTCCTCTGGCACACATTTTTTCTTGTTCGGTGTCCGACAAACGAAAAACTTTATCCATTTCGTTGAATACTTGAAAGCACAACTACAGTCGACGTTTCGACTGCTTTCACAATGTATTGTGCTACTCCTTACCGCACGGTGTAGTTGCAGGAGCAGGGAGGACCCGGTCCCAGACATTGCACCCCCTCGTCTCTGTTCATGACTGGTGTGTATTTACAGGTTTGCGTAGCAAAACCTTTGTTGGATCCGTTGGCATGTGTGGTGGCCGCCATCTTTATTTTGTGACGTCGCAGGGTAGCCATACCATTTCATTGGGAGGGGTGTTTTTTGAGGGTGGCTAGCGTTCTCTCTATTTTTAACAAATCGGCACACAACTATCACACATTCAACTCAAATAAAAATTCAATACCAATTCATATTTATAAAAAGACCCCGTAATCGCTAAACTAACATAGCAAACCTGAAGTATATATAGTACAAATACTTAACACTAGTTTCTGATACAGACAGCTTACTTTACTCAGCGTGTGCGTCTATTGTATATTCTCTCGCGTGTTGATCTTCTGTACCATCATTTTGCTTGATATTGTCTAAAATTATAGTATGGTAGTACGCACCAAGCAAGTCTACATGACGCCAGCCTATTAACCCTAGTCCTGCTGGATTTCCAGAGTAAAAATATACCCCCACTGCTGAAGTGTCCAGACACCTTTGAAACAAAGGATACTAGTTTGTTTGATATTGCTCAACTTTAGCTACTTCGCTTTACAGCAACTGCGCGGGTGCAACGTACACATTCAACGTAATACTGTCAACACGTCACACTGTCAGGGATAGCGTACAGGACAAGCAAGTGCAAACCAACAATTGTCAGGCTTAGCAGGACTAGGGTTAACACGTTCATGTAAGCAGTAGATAGCCTTATGGATTGGTACGATTGTGTTGTCCTTGATGCAGCAATAACATGATAACTACTCGTTCCCTCGCTTATGGAAACTGCCTGTGGCTGTGAAGTGTTTATCTTGGCACACCAAACGATACTTCCGTCCAAAAAGGTGACGATTTGCATATACTTGGGAATCTGGATTAGCTTCCAGAATCGTTCTTTACAACTTGCCGCACGTAGTATCACATAAAATGAATGAGAAATAAAGTTATTATTCATGTTATTTGCAACAGAAGCAACTGGACGAAGAATCATTTTTTTTAATTCGAGTTGCAACAGCGCAATACAAATGGACGACCAAGCGACACAGCTTATTTTGCGCACCATATATATACCTTAACACCACAATACGGCAACAAAATGATATGAGTAGCACTATATAATCATAACACAACACAACACAACAAAATAAATATATGATACCACATAGAACAGGGAAGCATTACCATTGCGTATTCATTGTTTAGGAGGTTGTTAGAAAT
Source organism: Branchiostoma lanceolatum (assembly GCF_035083965.1). Lineage (NCBI taxonomy): Eukaryota > Metazoa > Chordata > Leptocardii > Amphioxiformes > Branchiostomatidae > Branchiostoma > Branchiostoma lanceolatum. Next base: position 27,979,562 of record NC_089722.1, on the reverse strand, counting down.
ACAATGCTTTGCATACCCGCCAGGCATGAACCAAAGCAAAACTATCGACTCAACCAACTGTAGTTTCTCTTCCCTCTGGGTGAACATGATCCTAGATATGAGTTATACATGAGGAGTGCTGACTTTGAAGGGCAAACCGGACCATATTTCATTGATCTGGTCTGAAATACACAAAAGCCAGTCTGGCCACGAAGATTACACCTAATCCTGCATGAAAGATAGATGAAGGACTCGCACAAGCTTAGGTAACATATGAGTTATGTAAGTGGCATAAGCTACGGTAGGCAAAGTTTTCTTCAAACGGCATGCCATAGGTTGTTGAGAAATGTTCATTCCATAATGTGTTTTTTTTTGCTCACAACGCGCTATTCATTTTGTGGATAAAATGGTCGTTTTGTTTCCTTGTAAATTGATTGTCTTTAGCTTCGTACATGTAATGTTTTCCCCGTGGTCTCATCCCTAGAAAGCACTTCCTACATACTGAGTTGAGCCAACCTTGTTAAAGAAATCGAAAAAAAAAGATCCATACGATATCATTCCATGACTGTTTGTGGTATGAAAATCAGTATTCATGTCAGGTGTAAAATTGGCCGTTGGAAGAACCTCAGGCCATGTTTCACGATTTTTCGACTGACAAGACTTTGATCTGACTGCTTCATATATCCATTCAAATAGAAACTTGACTCAGACTGTACGGGTTTACGGCGCATTACTCCAACCTGTGATATCAAGCTTGCAGTGACGCACTGTCAGTAATGCGGTTATGTTTCCTAGACAACGGAACGACTGGAGTTCGAGTTTATTCTGTGTGTTAAGACTTAGTTGGCTGTCTGAGAGGATTTTCTGTTCTTAAAGCAAGGAGGTTTAACCTCCCGTAGTTAAAGACAGCTAGGGCCCGGATCTCCGACAAGAAAGAAAAGCGATAAACGAATGTTACACTTAACACGTTATGTTGGAAAAAATTATTGGGTCAACACTAATAGTGAGTTCTGCTAGTCCCATAACTTATGTCGTAAGCAAGGTTTTTCTATGTATGGTGTAGCAATGGGCCAGTTTCTGGCCTGCGCACGTAGGCAGGCAGGTGTATTTGTCATTCATGAGTTATAGTTACGGATATGAATGCATTATGGTATTGCGACAACTTCAGGACAATGTTGAAGCAACAGGGAAACGTTGCGAACGGAGTGGATTCAAACAAAAGCACAGGCATCTTATAATGTTTACCCATGAATAAAACACTAACAATTTGGTTGCATGCCGTACAATGTTGAATGAAAGAAAGATAGATTAAAGTAGCGTGAAAGGCGCCATTATGCACTGCAAATTATGTCAAAGTAGAAATGGATTACATTATCATTCTTTGGGATGGTCCAGAAGATCATCAGAGCAGATTTTCAAAGGGCAGAATTTTAACAGTGCTCACCGTGCCAAGGTCCCGTGACCCGCCCGGTGCCGCCTTGCTGGGCTGTAGTAACAACAATAACGTATGCTAAGTTATGCCGAAGGGGGAGTGTTATGTTGCTTGTGTGCTTTATCACCTAAAGTTATCATCTGTTATCTTTTGTCTCGGTTTAACGTACGTCATATTATTGTGTGCAGATATACATATAAAGCGGTTTTCCGTAACGTCATCAGTGTGTCTGCCGTCTTGTTGGTGTCCTAATTTGCATTTCAGTGAATCATAGCCCAATCGTTTTCGGACCTTCTGACCCTCTCAAATAATCAATTCTATATGTATTCAGCTCAAAGAGACGCGAAGAATACTTAGAAACTGGCCGATCAATATTTTGTGTACGCTTGAGCTAAGATGAATTGAAATGCAAATAGGGACACCAAAATGGTGGTCAGAATCTACCTGTTTCATTGCTATGGAAAGTGCGTTAAAACGCTCTATATTCCAAATGGTGATTATAGTAGCTTAAAGTGCGTGAACTAATTAAATATGATTGCAATTTACCAGACTGAGTTTAGCCTACGAAAGTCAAGAAGCTTTAAGAACCCTCATCCGACCGTATGGGGTCCGTTTGGACCCCAGGCGTGCCATATCAACAGTCTTCGTCGGAGAAAAAAAAACTTCTATGAGTTTGTTCATGTACATGTTTTACAACGTCTGGCGAATTTTTACCGTGATTAGCCGATTTTTGCGGAAGTTATACTGTAAAGTGTGCGTCTTGTCCGCTGGGGTCCAAACGGACCCCAGATGATTTCGCATTGTTTATTACGTAATTTGAAATAAATTCCTCATAACATCCAAACGGTATAATATATCCTCACCAAATTTGCAGGGAGTGATGTTCACGTACAGTTTCATAATTTCTGTAAATTTAGTGACGTTATGACGTAATAGGACGTTATTATGACGTCATCGATGTGATTTTATATGCTAAATAGGGAAGTCCCGTAATATCGAAAGGTATTAAACAAAATAGAGTGTATTATTGATTTTAAGGTATGCCAAGGCATATGACGTCAATGGCGATTACGTTGACGTCAAAAACACGTAATAGAATGACGTCATATATTGTTAGCGATCCCTAGGATCCGCCATCTTGGATTGGCCACTTTGAAATTTTTAAAATACATTTTTTTGCGATTTATGACCCCATGGCGAAATCACGAAAGACGGAGACTGAACATTAATCTGAATGTTTCTGGTTAAGAAAATACCAGGAAGTGACGAAATTGAAGGCAAAAGCCTGTTTATACCTAAAATACTCATCTTGTCCGCCATCTTGGATTTTGAGTGATGATGTCATCAAATTAGCATAAATTATGAATAATAAATCATGAAAGTAACATCTAATTACATATGATGTTATACATGTTGGAAAGCTAGTGTGGTTGAGCAAGAAAACCTGAGAAATATCATTGTTATTAAAAATAGTGACTTTTTGTATAAAATGCCTGTCAGAAACCCGTTGCCATGGCAACAGGAAAAATGATAAACTGAAACCATTATTATGGAATTGTTGCCAACTAAGTTCTAGGAAAAGTCACCAAGTTTGGTAGTCCTAGCATACGTCGTTTGGCAGTTATACGATGCGAAAGTTGGCGCGGGCACTTTTAGTCCCCCCAGTCTAGATAGGGTTAAAGGAAACCCGGTTCTCCTCATGTTCTGCATAAATTATGATAATGAGCATTCATCATCAACACCAAAACTTGTCAAAATATTCTCCATAGATTATTTAAACAGGATATGCACAATAACTACAAAAAGATCCACCAGAAATATGTTTAGGGGGCAAAGCAAAATGGGGTCCGTTTGGACCCCATACGGCCAGATTCGTCCCAAAAATGTGTCGGTCGGATGAGGGTTAACTCACTTTGGCATTTGCGAAGCTACGTGCTCAGTGGCACCTTTTAATAACCTGTTGTTTGAAGCGTACAGACCCATGTATCTTGTGGTAGACCGAAATGGCTTCTAGTAACAAAACGTAGAAACCACATTTACTTTTTGATCCATGGCACCATGCAGGTCAATACCTAAACACCCTATCCAACGCAATTGTCCTGACAAATGTTCCAATGGCTAATCAAATGACCCTGCTGGCGTAGTCCAGTAGTTCCTAATCATACTCACATGGTGGGTATTGAAGTATAATGCTTGCACATCATAAATCTTTGGACAGACGCCACAGCCTACTGCAGTTAATGAGTTATCATTGTGCTGGGTCAGACTTTACGCCCACATGCATCCGAATTGGAGAGGGTTCAAATCGTTTGGGGTGTATTCGTTATGGATTACAGACCATTATAGACAACAGTCTTGGGAAAAATTAAGAGTCAAAATTAAGTGTCAGTTCATTATTCATTATCTTGATATCATTTGTATTGGGGTTTTAAAAATTAGGAACAAAGATGATTGACAAAAGCATATGCAAACTGAGTTTATTCCTAATGTTGTGTCCTGTCAGTTCTTTCGAATACATTTAAGTGGATTGGTCATGTGCAATGTACTTTCCTTCGAAGGTCTGTCACCACAATTTTTCAAACATGATTTCTGGAATCATGCTGATATCCTCTGCTAATTTCACACAAAAATAGATTCTGATGACATATGATAAAATGTGTGCTAAATAAATAGAATATATCGCTTGATATAAAGGGTGTAAATAAAAGTAAATATTGAAGCAGATACCGGTTGAAATAATGAAACGTATAACTACATTCCTGTGCCCCTGATCGTGATGCTATACCTTGCTTCTGAACAATTCTTCATCGTCTGCATCTGCGAATATTTTGAGGCGTGTGGTGAATGAAATTTATATGACTTGTGTCACAGACGGTTTATCAATTATCATAAACATGTCAGCTGGCGGTGGACGCTGACAATGCAACAGTAGGTGATTTATGTCGTTCTGATAAAGATGATATGTTTATGGTTTTATATGTATATAAATATAAGACGCTAGTACGTTAATGTATAGAAAAGTCACGTACATGTGATAGGGAATAAGCTTTCAGGAAAGTGCCAGACTTTCTGGCGGCGAATGCCATCAAATACCTTTTGAACTGAGGGAATTTTGACAGTGCTAACGTAGCAAAAGGCGTGTAGATTATGCAATCTATACCTTCGTAATATTTTCAGTCTCAAACGTGACGTTTGCAATTATTTGACGTCATAACTCTCTACGATGGGATATTCTGGTCATCTGTAGTTTTCACGCCATCCTATGATTCATTTTCCAAATCTGCCTTCATCTGGTAGATGCAAATCAGTACGTTCTAAGCAAATTCGTGCTCGAACTATATAACAATTAACAACATAGATACAATCAATGAAAAACGCTAGAAATGTGGAACACGTTCTACAAGCTCTTTAGATATATACTTCCAATTGTTAATGTTTTCAATATTAACTTGTAGGGTTTGACTCCTTTTCTGGAGGCGGTGGAAGACGAAGGCCCCAATTTTTTTGTGAAACATTCTGGGATTTGGAGAGGAATGAGGTGTTAATTAGTGTGTATTTAAGTGTCTTGTTTAAATGTAATTTGTGCGATATCCTGTTGTACAGCACACAGCAATGCTTTCCCAGTTAGAACACGATGTTTTAGTTTTCCTGCCACCTAAGGTCGTTCTTTGGCCCGTGTGATGTCTACGTTACTTCACGCTTTAGCATGCTCTTCTAATCCCAGCTGTACCCTTATCCCGTGTCACTGTTTAGGGCATGTAACATTCATTGGGTAGAGATGCCCTGACAACTAATGATCTGTCTAATCCTTTTTCATTCAGGTGCAATCAATGAGGTAAAACAAATTCGTTCACCTCTATAAATCAACATTGGATGGTATATGCACGAACCATTGCAACTGGCATTGGCTTTGTTATCCAGCTGTTTCATTTATCTTTTGAAATAACTAAATCTGCATGTCTTTGCGACAGTTAATTAATTTTATTGCTAATGTTTCATATGCACAATTCAATTACATTTTGTCACTGAATATTCATTGTGTAGAGATGCACTTACAACTAATGACCTGTCTAATCCTTTTTCATTCAGGTGCAATCAATGAGGTAAAACAAATGTGTTAACCTCTACAAATCAACATTGGATGGTATATGCACGAACCATTGCAACTGGCATTGGCTTTGTTATCCAGCTGTTTGACTTATCTAAAATAACTTAATCTTCATGTCTTTGCGACATTTAATTTTATTGCCAATGTTTCATATGAACGATTCAATTACATTTTGTCACTGTTTCGGACATGTAATATTCATTAAGAAGAGATGCACTTACAACTAATGATATGTCTAATCCTTCCTTTTGCATTAAGGTGCAATCGACCAGATAAGACGATTTTAACCTCTGTAAATCAACAACAGGATGGTATATGCATGAACTATTGCAACCGGCATTGGCTCTGTTATCCAGCTGTATCATTCATTTTGTAGAATAATAAAGTTTGCATGTCCTTCACGTTATCGGTAATGTTTCATATGAACAATTCAAATAAATTCTGTCACTGTGTCGAAGAAGTAATATCCATTGGGTAGAAATGCACTTACAGCTAATGATCCATCTAATCATTTTGCATTAAGGTACAATCGATGAGGTATAAACAATTTTGTTAACCTCTTTGCGGCAGTGTGATTTCATTAAAGTTAATTTCATACTAATTTGATGTTGCACAAAACCATCCCCGATGAGTTCTTCAGATCAAACAACCTCTACTTCACGATAATGGTTTAATTGACACAGTTTGTAGGTGAATGTAATGTAATTGTAATCTATAGCAGTGTATGTTTTATGTGACTGATGCAGAATAAGCTAAAGCACTTACAATTACAAGCTATTGATTGCTCGTTTTGTAACGCCACTGTAGACAACCAGACGACAGAAATGAACCCATGCTACAATATACACGTGTATCATGTGAATGAAGAGGGAGGGAACGGGAGCAATACAATCAATCAACCGCAGGCATCAGGGCAGATGCATGGCGGCTGCAGACATCTCCCTCCAGGATGTTCTGTTTTCGGCCAGAGCCAAAACGGGAGAAACTGGGGTTAATAAGAGGAGGGTCACCCGGGGAAGGGGAGGATCACCAACACTGTGATCCGACAAGAAATGGTATTGTAATATCATCATATACGACCTGAGAGATGAGTCTTCATACTTTAAGCCACAAATTAAACAGTTTTTACACTGCCAGTTCATCAGTGGTACATGGTGACCAGATTCTGTACGTAATCTGCTTTGAAGGTCATGGGCACCTGGGGAGAATCAAGTAAGCGAAGAGGGGAATTGCCCGCAGCTTTGCCCAGTTCTACCTATTTGCTCTTCAATTTCACAGTCACAGACTCTGCCAGCGGCCGGTAAGAATTAATCAATGTTCCATACATAGTCCATTACACCAGGGCAGGTTAAGGCACATACATGCTCAATAGAACAAATGTGTTGTGGCTGAGGAAGATTCCCCGCATTATTCACGCTTGTACTTTCTTTTTAGTCAACTCAAAACTGCGTGAAAAGCAAACTCTCCTGTTGTACTAGTCCAAATCGGTGGTGTAACACGTTGTTCACCGTGCGAAGCTATAGAAGCAGCTCCAAAAGATTCCATCAAGAAAACGAATTCATTACTTTACAATACATATACGTGAGAAGGACCAAATGTCGTCAGAGCTACCCTGACTGCCTTCGATTCGAAATAGCAAAGTTCAACCAGTATAACCTTTCTTCATCATCTAAAGAAGGTCAAGTTCTATGCTACACTCAGTCTCAGCTGATCATGAGACATCTTCCAAAGACCCTTCAAGCTGGATTACACAACTTAAACCCGTTTAATGGCACCAGGGTGCAAGCACCATTGGTTAGGATGAATCACTAAAGGTCACCCAGAAAATGGGAGACACCGCAGGTATTATATCAAATGGCAAAGCAGCCATGGGGATTTTGCCTGTCAAACATGGGGATAATGTTGTTATCCCACGGACCGCTCGCAGGTTATTATTCCGGGAGATTGTGTGACTTACGCGTAGGTGTGCAGGTGGAACATGATGGAGATAGGGAAAAGAAGATTAAGGCGAAATCGTACATTGCCCAAACTGAAGACCAGTAGCTGAATATGTAATTTTATAGATAAATATTAAGAAGATCAGGGGAATGAAACAGCGCACAGTGATGTTTAGAGTCGTTCTAAAAGGCTGAAAAGTGGATCACTGTACCAACCATTGTCGTGATAACCGAAAAAAACAACAACTTTGAAATAAGATTAACAAAGCTATATCATGTTTTTGAATTGCAAGCATTCAGTAAAAACACGAAGCAAGCATTTTGTAAAGTACCATGTCTTAGGGTATTTTTGAAATACAGTACGTCCCCGTTGTTCGTAACGAAAAACTATCTGGTAAACAAAAAGGGCTATGATTAACAAGTATCGGCGTGATGGATGATAGAAAGACGTAGAAGTATACCTTGACTCATCGCATTTTGACATTTAATTTTTTCTGCAACCTGTAAAAGAAATAAGTCATGCTGTGCGTGGTTTGGTGTTTTTTATTTCTGCCGTTGATATTCAATTTGTCACGTACTCATCGCCAAATGTATTTTTGTAACGGCGTTATTGTGATAAATGGTTAAAGTTCACTGAAAGCAAGGTTTAGAATGCAATACCACAAATATGTATGTCTACGTGAATTTGGCACAGTTTCGTCTCTCGAAGCTGCTTACTATGGGACGGCAGAATGCGTATTGAAAGAATCACATTTGTCATTTATAACAGGGCCCAGAGGTATACTGCCAACTGTTTCTCTCGGGGCCCTTCCCTCGTTAAAGTTTAACTGTGTTTTTCTGGTATCACCGGTACTTTCTGCATCAGGATTTTACGATTTATGACAGCGTGCCCTCACACAATATACACCGCATTCTTTTCTGCATCCTTTTCTATTGTTTACTTTTCTATTCTATCTGCATCCTTTTCTATTTGCATCCTTTTCTATTTGCATCCTTTTCTATTTGCACCCTTTTCTGCTTCCTTTTCTATTCTGCATCCTTTTCTATCTGCATCCTTTTCTATTCTATCTGCATCCTTTTCTATTTGCACCCTTTTCTATCTGCACCCTTTTCTGCATCCTTTTCTATTCTGCATCCTTTTCTATCTACATCCTTTTCTATTCTATCTGCATCCTTTTCTATTTGCACCCTTTTCTATCTGCACCCTTTTCTGCATCCTTTTCTATTCTGCATCCTTTTCTATTCTATCTGCATCCTTTTCTATTTGCACCCTTTTCTATCTGCACCCTTTTCTGCATCCTTTTCTATTCTGCATCCTTTTCTATTTTATCTGCATCCTTTTCTACCTGCACCCTTTTCTGCATCTCTTTTATCAGTTATAGGAAATTCATCACTGGCCACACAATTTTTTCTGCATCCTTTTCTGCATCCTTTTCTTAATCTCAAAACTGAATTAGCAAAAACCTCCATTACGGACAGAGTTTAATCACACATCCGTCTTTTTTGTCATTAGGGGATCTTGGTATGCCCACATTGCCACGTTTCTTCAATTAGTATGTGTTATAATTAGCCAGTATCAATGGTTATTGATATACCATATTGCTGAAATGTCGCATAGAGTTACGGATGACCATATATTGTGTCCAATAACTAAGTTTCTGTCTACGTTCTTTGAAATCCCTAAAAGTTCCCAGCATGTCTACTGCGATAATTGTGTTTCTACAGAATTAGAGAGCATCAGCTTGAGTCCCCTGGTGCTGAAAACGTGCAATTACCCACCCCTTGTCAGCATGTTCATAAACCATCATTTGTCATTTACGAGCGCGAAAAACTCCCTGATCGCATCATTACCGCGGCGAAGACGTTTTTCACGACCCGGTAGAGCGCTCTACCAGTCCCTTCTCTGACATCTACCCCTGCAAATTGACAGCAATTAAGGTCAGTTCGTTAATGCGACACGTACTTGTGCCGTCACGAGTCCATTTTTCACCCGGCAGCGATGATGCCTGACTCCGCAGGGTTGCCGGTGCTGAGCGTGCTCTTTTCGCGGTGAAGTTAGTTTGGGCTCTGTGCCAACTTCGTAACTTATCTAAACTTTTACTCGGCACGGTGGCATTACTGGAACATCCGTAATCTCACGGTTGATAAAGTGACAGAGACAAATGGGAGTGTGTTGATACACATCTGGCCTAGTCCCCATAGCACTGTCTGATGTGTAGATAATGAAGTCATTGTCAGTCAGTTTTCCCATGTTGACATCTTTATTTAGCGTCCTCGTTTGTTCTTAGGGGATGTCCCTGTAGCAGTTTCAAAGTTGAGCTTCTGATTCAAATTAGTTGGTAACTGGGAAACCCCGGTCCAATCCTGGCCTGGGAAGGGTATCTCGGTTGGGCCCGTCTTTTGGAAGGGACATTAAATAAGATGTCTCGAGCACGTTAAAGGTGAAGGTTTATCAACCCCTCCCTTTAATAGAATTTAGGGGCCCCCAAATCCCCACGTTTCTTTGGGACCTTCATAACAACCTAAACACCAACATTTCTATAATTCCACTCAAAGGATCTTAAGTTACGGATGCGAACACACGAACACATAAAAAACAGTACCACCGTCGGAGGTCACCCTCCTTTCCGAAGGTAATTATGTACCAAACTGAAGCAGCTTCCCACGGAGGTACATGTAGCTACATGTTCTGTGCAATCTTCAATCGTTAAATGTTGTTTACGATGACACTGTTGTGCTTATCGAAATCAAAATCTTTATTCATTTCTCTTAACTTAATCTTTCCGTGCATGTGATAAATAATAGTTGCGTGGCTGACGTCACTGCCACGTTAAAGCATATGTGTGAGCCAAAAGATGCCTGAGCATACAACATACCCTTTTCATCAAGCCAAGACAGTAGTTTTCTTTTTGTCTCCTTTTATTTATAACTTGACAGAACTTGCTATTTCGGTCTTCCGCGTATGTCCAGGATGTTCATTAGGAACAAACTTAGTTTCGTCGAGCTCCAAAGAACTTGAAAGCTTTTATCCTTTGTACATTGTCCTCCGTAGAGGACATTGGTCAAAAGAAGCACAGTTACTACTTGTTCTTTTAACTTAAGTTATTACCTACACGGCACAACAATGTATACTGCTGAGAAAGTTATCACTCTAGCAGACATATATGGTACCCCCGGGGTACATCCATGCTGTAGCTTCAAACAACGAAATGACAATATAAGCTTAGGGATATATGAAAGCGGCGTTCTACGTCAAGAGACTTAACGGGCTTATATTTCAAAGTACTTTTTTAAAGTATTTTGATACATGTATTGAAAAATAAGCGGATCACTATGAATGGCGAGGATATATATGAACTACAACCAAGCCGTAAGTATGAGACTTACTCTGATTCTGGATACAATAAAGTTTATCTTTAATTTCCACAAATACAATTTTTGATGTTTAATATGTGATTTTAGAAGCCTTCATTTCATACACTAAATACAAAAGTGTTACATTGAAATTAACAAAAAAATCTCGACGAATTTCTGCCTCATTTTCTTTCGAACTATATCCCACAGATTACTCAATGGTTTTTATTTCTGAATTGTAATGTATGAACAAGTTTCGTAGCATATTCAAGTGCACATCTAATGCACTTTGAAGTACACTAGTACTGTAGCATAGTATTAGCAATGTAGTGTAACATAAGGGTCAATTGTGTAGAAGTAAAAGAATTGTGTAGGAGGGGATTGGTAGATTCTATCCCATTGTATACGGAATTATACACCTGCTTTAACAGCATTTCTTGTATGAATGTGAAACTAATGCACTTTGAAGTACACTTACTAGTACTGTAGCATGGTATTAGCAATGTAGTGTAACATAAGGGTCAATTGTGTAGAAGTAAAATAATTGTGTAGGAGGGGATTGGTAGATTCTATCCCATTGTATACGGAATTATACACCTGCTTTTTAAAACAGCATTTCTTGTATGAATGTGAAACTAATGCACTTTTAAGTACACTTACTAGTACTGTAGCATGGCATTAGCAATGTAGTGTAACATAAGGGTCAATTGTGTAAAGTAAAAGAATTGTGTAGGAGGGTATTGGTAGATTCTATCCCATTGTATACGGAATTATACACCTGCTTTAACAGCATTTCCTGTATGAATGTGAGACTTTACTTTCAAAGTGTTCATGTGAAAGAGATAAAGCACATACACACGAAGCGTTCATGATTATAACATCATTTGTTTTTTTCCAAAGCCTTTGATGAATGTCAGGATATAGATAAGCCTTATCTATGGTCATTTGGTTGAATAATAGTGGTGAGTGATTAATGTTTTGAATGAGAATGCTAACGGCAGTTGCACACATGCAAGCTCGTAGAACCACCATGCCATCTGTTCAAATAACACCAGCGTTTAGAGGTATTAGAAGAAAGGGTGATAAAGTAGTCCCTGTCTTTCAAAGACAAAGTTAACTTTTGCTAGTATCATTTGGAGTTATGAAAGCAATGGATCACAACATATCACTGCAAGGGAGACTGACCTCAGATAGTGGTTGCTGTGAGGTAGAGGATGTAGGTAATTGAAGGGACAAGGCATTGCCTGAGAGCTTAAGATAATCACTTATATATATATTATGGAGAGAGAATATTGGAGATTCTTTTTGCACAACCAGTAATTCTCACCTGCTGACGTTTCGGTGTCTGTCAGACACCTTCTTCAGAGCTTCTGACTGGAGTACTGCTTCTAGATCTCGCCGCTATAAGTAGCCGAAGTAGGTGGCGCTTTTGCGGCTAGAACACAATCCCAAACGTGGCTAAGCTTATATCCCCCCTCGTCCCGATTCATCACTGGTCTGAAGCTCTGAAGAAGGTGTCTGACAGACACCGAAGCGTCAGCAGGTGAGAAGTACTGGTTGTGCAAAAAGAATCTCCGATATCCTATGTTCTACCAACCTTATGAAATTATTTTCGGTATTATGGAGAGAGTTCTTACATAAGTTTTTCATGTCAGGTCGCACGGATGGCTATGACATACAATTCGACGATAATCAACTTCTGTTGATGTTCCTTTCCGAGCTGTTTCCGAATACGAAAATACGTTTTTGACATTTCAATGTGTGTAAAGTTATTTTCTTTTAAAGTATCTTTGGAATGCATAACGTTTTCTTTTACTTAGTTAATACCTACATATTGGATGCTCTGATTGGGAATCAGAATTTCTTAGGGTGGTGGTACTTACGTCGCGTCGTCTGACAGATGCCCGTATATTTTATTCAAATTTAGCTTACTTTTCTTCTAATTCTCACCAGGTTTGACATTTTTCCCAGAAGTATTCAGCAGACCTCAATTTTGGAGAAATGATCCCCACTCCCTACAAATTAGACCCTGGAGTACAACCCTACACCGTTACGCTGCCACCACAATTTACTTTTCACGTAGTTTCGCCATCGACCAGCTAGGTTTTATGTAACACCCTAGCCTGATGGACGGTTAGGGAATTTAAGTTCCTTGATAAGATCTCCCTCAGACCATTTGAGTGTCTCTCAATGACGTCTGTCCCGAACACCCAGAGTTCTTACAAAGCTTTCCAGTGCGGTCATGAAGTTGGTGCAATTGCACCCCGATGTATTGAACAAGACCCTAGCTACGTATTGGAACGACTCTTGAAGGCAATCTGGCTTACGTAATGAGTCTGTTATCTTCTAAAAGCACACGTACTTGTGACGTTTGTTACCGAGTCCACATAATTGCACAAGGTATGATGGAGATGCGCCAAAATAGTTACTCAAGCAACTGGATAAAATTTTGAAACAGTCAGACGTTTCAGACAGCATCCGCTATGTTTCGTCAGTGACTAAAGAAAGATATGATAGAACTAGGTTTTATACCAAAACTAGTACTCTGACTAGATATGTTACTGAAGTGAGGACAATTTCTGATGGTTCAATAGAATAGTAAGTTTAATGAAATAGTAACGTCTGACTGTTTCAAAATTTTGATCCAGTTGCTTGACAATGAGTAGCTTTTTTTGGCGTATCTTATTAGATGTCTAACCTTCATCAACGTATGATGGAGATAGTTGATCGTATGCTGCTGACCTTGGAAAAATACAATTGACCAAAGATATGACTATCTAGATTTGTTCACGAAGAGGACAGGCCAAACTATGTAGCCCTAAAGCTGGCAACGACCAAATTCTCCATATTCTGAAATTGACGGCAGCAATGAGATTCATTTCTGGCTTTGTGAGATTTGAGCATAGCTATTAGGAAACATATTCTATGTTATCCTGTAGCAATTCTGCCGTCACCTGTATTATTGCTTCATGACCTTGATTCTTATGTTATCACATTATTATCTCCATGAAAAAATATCGTTTTGGGTGTGTCTGTGTGTCTGTTTGTTTGTCTGTTTGTGTTTAGGGACTACTGTAGTCAGCATAACTCAAGAGCCTCTTGATGGATTACGATGATATTTGGTATGTGGGAAGGTGTTGTGAAGCCAAAATTCAAGGTCTATTTTGGGCCCCCTGGTATGTGACCTTGGTACTGTAGCAGAAATTCCATTTTTGTATCTTTTGACCTGGACGTGCTGTGGTTTTGATTTTTTGGTGGCAGATAGCTTGTCGTGTAATGAAGACGTGGTGTGGGTTTGGACCCCCCAGCAGCTTCCTCTGGAATTGCAGGGGCGTTTTTGTGAAAATCTTCTAAGGAGAATTACTGAACAAAGGAACGACGGATTTCAATGATATTTAGTATGCAGGTAGCTTAGATAGAGATATACACAATGAAGTGCAAATTATGGTTATTGAGACTTAATTCGCATAGGTAATGAGGAAAATCTATATTTGCAGTGTTTTGCCATTATCAGACTCAAATACATGTAACGTATGTAGTGTATGGAAAGTGGATCATCAACAGATACCAATTATGCAAATAAATTCCTAATTTGCATAATAAATGCAAAACACCATATCTCATTTAATCAGAAAATTATCGGAACGTCAATATGATACTTAGTATGCAGGTAGCTTAGACAGAGATATATATAATGAAGTGTAAATTATGCTTATTGTGGCTTTACTTGCATAGCTAATGAGGAAAATCTATATTTGCAGTGTTTTCCATTATCAGACTCTAATACATGTAACATATGTAGTTTATTGAAGGTGGAGCATCAACAGATACCAATTATGCAAATAAATTCCTAATTTGCATAATTAATGCAACGATGACATAATTCATCTAATTGGAAAATTATAGGACTGTCAATATTGTAACATGTGTAAGTTAGATAAAGGTGTTTATGACCAAGCATATATCATGCAAATGTGTCAGTCATTTGCATGAATAGAATTGTTCATGGAGATATGAGGTCGTGGAACTCTTTTTTTTTATACGATTATCATGATCATAAGAATCAGTTTGTACTATCACTATTTTGTTTAAGTGGTTAATTCATCTAAGATTTTTGCTATCATTATCAAAGTGCTACTCCGATTGATTTGTGTTTTTACTTTGTTATCATGTACTTGTTTTTTTATGATTTTGGTAGCAATTTTTCTTTGTATTTCTTGGTTTTATTATATTTGCAATACCAAAAGACATAAATAATCAATTGACACATGGATAACATAGAAACAATTTGCATGTATAACATCATAAAAATGAAAAAAATCATATCACCATAATCAGGACAAAATCGTAACCCAAGTCACAAAATTATTTTCATTCCATTACGGGGTCTTTAAAGATTTAAGCTGCTAGTAAAGCATTGAAGACGAAAATTGAAAATGTGTAATATACCACCGTAATAGAACTGGAATGTATTTTCATTATGTAGCGTTTAGTACTGATCTCACGGGACACGTTATGTAGCGACCTTGCTTGCAATCATTCAAACGCCCAAGTCTACATCTGGCGTCGCGGAGCTGACTTGAAGATGATTTTTAACTGAAGATTGATTTGCTCCGGTAGAAGATGAAGAAGAGTAATCCTGAGAAACGTGAATACGATTTTCCAAGGTCACTTTCGCCAGCATTTCTGTGGGAAGCTAACACTAGTTCTGTCTGGAAGGGTATTTTCTATGGGGATGAGAAATGGCAACAGCGGACCATAACCAAAATAATGGCGATTGTCAATCAGAAAATAAAGACTTTAAAAGACTAATGTAAACCTAGCTGATCTTTTGTTCTGTAGACAATATCATTGGTATTGTATTTTTGTAAATTTTTGTATTTAATTTTGTAAAACGTTCTGTATAAAATCCATGCAGGAAGACTAATGCTAGATATTAGATGCACCTCAGTAATGTAACTAAATTGAAGACAAATCGATGAATTTGCTGGAGCAAACCCATGGTTTTACAATAGTGTTCAGTTGTCACGCGTGGTGTTCACGTGGTTTTCCTGCTTACTCGTCTCTGAGGTGAAAACCACTTATCTGCTCCAATTTCATTCCATGCCATTTGAACTCCGGCTCGAGTGGACCCATGTTTTCGGAAATTGTATTTTTGATGACTGTTCCATAACGGTCAGCTACCAGTGAAAGTCATTGCTAAGGTCATCAGATATTATCATATACCGCGTTTTAATGTTGAGCTTTATAGAGGTAATGTATTGTTACTACTTTAAATCTAAAATTGCGTTTGGTAATTTCAGCAGTTTGGGGAAGTGAGTGGTTCACTGCATTTAATTTTTACTATGGGAACAAACATCACTGTCGCAAATATTAGTGATCAAATATTTGCGAAATCATATCGGTTGACTAGTGGCCGTTAAAGTAGCTAAAATGAAGTTACAGCTAACAAATCAAGACTTACAGTATGCTGTAACTAACAACACGCAATGAAAGTGTGTAATGCATATACTAGAATTATACACGACCTACATAAAAAGATAAATGAATTTCAAAGCACAGGGATTGTGACAAAACCATTAAATGAGTTTGATAGATGGAGAGATTGACAGTAAAGCCGTTAGCTAGGAAGGAGATAACAAAGATCGATTTTGCCGATCCACACGTTGTTGAAACTAGAGCAATGACCAAAACCTAAAAGCGAACAACAGTAAACAGTGTTGTTGAGAAATATCAGGGACAACATATAGACTAGGATTTAATAGAATTATAAGTGACGGTATGCGAGTAGTCCTAACTGCGTGAGAGAAAGCTATGGATTTCTCTCTATGGTGATGTGGAGTCTAAACAATAGATCAACGTCGTAGTATTGGATATAAACTCAACAAATTAAAGAATCACATGTACATTTAAAGTCTTATATATGACTGAGTCTATAAACGCCCGGAGACCTCTCATGTTTTACGCCTTACGTGTCTTAATGTATGATGCTGTGAATTTTAAATCTTGACTCAGCCTAATAAGATTTGGGAAGAGAGAGATTAAAGGCGTGGGTAAAAAAATCTAGCATTCAGTGGCTCGAATACCCTAATAAAGCTTCAAATAATGCATCATCATGTTCAATTAATATTCAATATCAATGGTCTACAATTATGATGAATGGTGAATGTGCAATGTTTTATCTAAGCCGCTTCTATTGACAATAAAATCTATAACAAATTGCGATCATGATTAATAAACGTGGCATGATAAAAATCATCAATTTTGTTTTATCATGTCCATCTGAAAAGAGCAATGAGCGGTGCAGGATGCTTCCAGGCGGGTTTTATTTGACTAAGCTCGTCACTATATCAGTTAAAGCAAGCATCGGGGTATTAGTTATCAAATATGATTTTATATACCCTCGAGGCCTCATAATACTCATTCACCTTCTCCTCTATATGCTGCAAGAGAGCAAATTAATATCGATGTATCCTTACGATAACGATCACATGGATGTCGTGTGATATGATATATACGTCGTCCTCCCATGTGGTCTAGTGGTTAGGATTTGTGGCTTTCACCCACACGGCCCGGGTTCGATTCCCGGCGTTGAAAGTGGTAATGCTTTTAAGTTCATGTAAGCTACTATATCTACAATCTAAATTGCATTGTACATATAGGATAGTACATAGGAAAGTGCATTAGGCTTTCCACCCTTGTGAAGTATAGAGTTTCCTCCTGTGCTACTAATAGTATTTTGAAGAGTAGATTAGTCTCCAATTTGTACAAGTTGTCACACGCTGTACTATTTGCATTTGTTGAACAAACACGTTTTTGTTATCATCTTGCAAGTCCACAGATGCGCAAAAAAATGACTACCTCTTTCTTGATGTCTTGGCATAAATTTCAATCTTTTTAACTTTCAAAGATAAAAAAAAGTCTGCCATAAACAGCAGACATGTATTCATAAACATGATGGGCAATATAATGCTATAACTAGCAAAGCTAAGAAACATATATCAATCACTGTATGACTCCAAACCGTGAGTTTGGACAATGCAACTTGATTGTTTTTCGTGCAAGCCTTGACCAGCACTGAGGCTATTTGGTGTAAATACGTTTATGAGCTATAATGTCAGTTACGAATTCATGAAACCTAAACACTCTCTTCGACGCCGAATGAATTCGAAACATTTTCGCGACGCAAAAGAAGTTTCATATCCATATCATGAACTTACAATGATACGAAGATAACATTGCCATCTATCAGAAGTGCCTAAATGTTGTTTTGAGCCTGAACACTCAAGCAGACATGCTATTGCAACCTGCATTATTCATAAGTAACAGAGCTAAAAGTATCTCAGCCTCGTCACAAATGCCACTAGCATAGTCCTCAATTTACCAGGAATGCGTTACTTGGCAATGGTGGTCTACACATCCTAAAACTGAGGGTAGGTACTACGGCATATCCTTCAAAGCCAGAGAATGATAAACAGCGTACCGAATGCACAGAAAAAGACAAGAATCAAAAGAATTATGTATAAGACGATGAAGAATCCCTCAGATGTTCAGTCTTCTGAAGTTCAGGAATATGGTTGAAACTGTCTTCAAGTTCAGTCCCCATAGCCTCTTACAAATGTACCCTGTTACCAAGATCGGAAGATAACACGCCATGATACATAAAGGTTCATACAAGTCAATGGGCAGATTCATGATTCATGATATGCGAGGTAAAACCATTCCGCTTATCTGCTGGTATCACAACTTGATCCATGGCTACATCAGAAGGCAGTTTCGTTGCTGTTTGGGGAGTGCATTAAGGTACGATTGCCCCAGGATTATCTTTACAAGAAGAGTTACGATTGACACAAAGGGTTAATGAAGTCGAACGGAAATGTCTCTTTTAGATTTTGTATTAAAAGTATAGGATCTCAAACCAAATGACGAGAAACTAGATTCAAACTTAAGCTGGAAAGTGCATTTGTGTTGCAGAATCATTTATGGAGTACAATTACTTTTCAACGCAATGGAAAAATCATTGACAACTAGAAAGGCAACATTCGCGGGAGCAAATGCAACATGTTTCGCCCATTTCCCTCCCCATGCAAAAAGCGACTGTGGCATAGAGGCAAACGTTTGTTGTATGTCTGCAATGTTGGTATTTGGATGAATAATTGAAATTCAATGTACTTGGTATTTATCCTAGTTGGTTTCGTATTAAAAGAGTAAATTATGTTTACTTCAAGTAAATGTAGGACCGATAATGCAATATGGCGCTGGCATGACACTGTTAATATATGCAAAAAGGCGACCAACAAAACTTCGCCATCAAGCCGACTATCTGGTAACATTACCACAAACAAAACAAGTTGCAGACGATTGTGTGTGGTGAAATCTTCGGCTTTTTTAAACAAGTGCCAGTGGTTGCGATGAAAATACTATTTTTTAGTACAACGCTACGCCACATATTTTGTTTAATGCGCTATCGATCAGTGCCGATATTCAAGACTTCCCCGCGGCCCAATAGTGTAGACATGTAACATGGGTTTACGCAAGGGGGTCGACAATTCTTAGGTTTACGTCATTTTTAGCCAAAAAACTTTAAACAATTACTCAAAGCAAGGGCCTCCTTACTCAAGGTAAATTTTCACGCACTTCACAACTCTCTATTGTGATTGTTAATGTTATTGTCAACGTCTCGACACGGGATGTTTCCTAAGGTGGGAAACTTTGGACACTTTGTGTGCACTATTGTGCGCACTGCACTGGTGTCCAATCTTGGAGACACAGGGGTAGAAAATTAGTGCACATAGCGAGGAAATGTCAGGTTTCACCATAGTGTCCAAGCTTGCAAACTTGTGGAAATCTTTGTTTCCATGCAGTTTTAAAATAAGAAAAACACCGTGTGTGTCGAAAAATACAACCAGAAAAGTTTTGAACCTTCTCAATTGCACTTAACTTCAGTAGGACACAACAATAACAACACAAGGATGGGAGCCAGGGAGTAGTGAAGTTATGCCTGCACCAGTAGTGCCCCTTATTAAATTGACTATTTCAACCAATCAGGTTGAGCTTGATAAATCTGCGCTCTCTCATTGGCTGACCGAATTAGTCCACCTGGCCAGATAAATAAAGATGTGACCTAAAGATCAGTGACCCCATATGAGGAAAATAGCCGATCTTCTCCCCCAAAACACCCTCTAAAATCGTATTTCGAAGTGTTGTATGCCGAAAGTGCGAAGGGGATTTTTTGAATATTTCTTCAATGTACCCCCATAGCAAATTTCAGGTCATTTGGATGTATTTCCAGAGCACAGGAGGACAACATGTACGTTTTTGGTCAGAAAAAAATGAAAAAAAGCTCCCAGGGTATTTACCCACTGTACCTGTATACCAAATTTCAGCTCAGTTGGTCCAGGGACGACCGAGCTGAGTCGATTACAAGATTTGACAGGAGAAAGAAACCTTACGAACACAATATGTTGAGCCCAACAGTATGTTGGGCTCAACATAATTAAAGACTGGTACTGTTCAGTCGAAAGTTTGGGTAAGTGTCATTTTCCCATTGTGTAGAAATTATAGCTTAATCCTGTTTTGGACATACAGTCTGTTCCTGAAACTTATCTAAATCCCTAGTTACTTCGCCTAGTACCTTCATCCAACGCCAAGTAACTTGACATGTTTTGGAAGACCCAATGGATTTAAATTCATTATCTGCACATGTTTGTAGGGTACGAGGAACCCCGACTAAGTGAAGGACACCGTCAAAGCTGGGCAAAGCCTGACAAATTACATGTTTCACTCCTATCTCTTCTGTACACCTGTACAGTTCGCGAGAGTTACTAGTAATTTCTGCCTCCTGTGGTATAATTGGACACATATCGGGTATTCAAGAACAAATCATGGCAAAGTCGAAACAACAGACCATGATGTTAGAATGAATCATGTTGTCATAAAGCACCAATCACAGAGTCTATGGCCGGCAAATACCGTGCTGCTGTGTCGTCCCATTGATCCATTAATGGTTGTCGGGGTTACACATTCTCAGTGTCTCGCTGAGATACAATTTGATGCCAAATCACCTGAGCGTATTACAGGGAATACGCTCGAGTTAATCGTTCCCAGCGCTCAGGAAATTTGGTGCCCTTTCTAAACCCGACCATAAAGCTGATCCAATATTGGTGATTAGAAGGACCCCGAAATGCAATAAGACGTACACATTGTAGATCAAACTTCGCTGATTTCAAGACCGTAGACCAACTGTTTTTGCTTTTCATACCTTTGAAACTGCAAAATATTCAAATTAAACAGAATGACATAGAAATGTCTGCTACACGCCGTCTTTGTGGCTTACATAAATAATCTGCAATGATACCATTGTAGAAGACTTAGTATACATGATTGATACCGAATGTTCTTATCTGGCTTGTTGGCAGTCGTCAGTCTCGAGAGACTATGGCGTCGCATCCTGGTCAGTCTGTGGGTTGACCGCAGCGTCTGCTGTGGCTCTACAGTCCTATTATTGGGGTTTATCTATCATATTTAAGTAATGGCATGCAGTATTGATAGGTATCAATAACCATCAAAACATATTTAAAAAAGACAACCAGTTACGACCTCGAGTGTAAAGATAATAACAAGACGTGATTTGCTTAAAAAACATATTCGTATTAAACGTGTAATGCCTCCTTTACTTCAGTGACGCAAGTATCTATTTATCTACTAGGTTACTAGTATTTTCAATTCATATACATATTTGTCACCATAAAACTCTTGAAGTACTTGCTGCCATTAAGAAGTAAAACACAACTAATATTCAGAATAGAAGTGGTTAATCGGATTATGAATAAGGGAGGGTGTTCAGTGATGAAAAATAATGATAAACCTCAAATGAACACCTCCTGTTCTTTCTCGCTAAAACGTAGAGTAAACAAAACAAAGGTGTTACGGTTGCCTTCCAGGCATAGCAGCACAGTAGGAAGGACTCGTGAAACGTCATCACAAAGTTTCTTTTGACAAGTGTTAGCCTTGGAAGAGCACTCCGTCATTAAAAGCTTTCCTTGTGTTACATCTCAATTGAACCACACAGAACAAGTATAATGGCACTTCTTGGGGTCCCTTTTGCAATTTATACAGAAGCAATTTATCATCTCATAGGATTGCGAGTTTGTGCTATTCATGTTCAGGCATTCCTTTATAGCTCCTACCTGTCCTTTTAACACTACACACTACGGGACATTTTCAGTTGATGCCTCCCGTTTATTTCTGCCAAATACCATATTTCATGTAACAACCCATGCTGTTCTTTCAGAAAACACATTTGTTGTGGCAATCCATGGTTGCTATGTTCTGCCTGTGATTTACGGCGTTGCCAGTGGTAATGGAACATGCAGCTCACAGTTGTACACGACAAGCGAATAGCTTGACGTTTTAAGTGGACACTCTTCAGCAAGTGTTGTCGGTATGTAGAGGTCTGACTTTTCAGTTTTATTGTTTAGCCCGGCTAATACATCTCATGTCTAGACTGTGACATGTTTTTGAAGTATCCATGAATAAAAACGTGTATCAATGAAGTATATAATAATACACAGCGATCATTCACATGTGAATAGGAGGCCTTCATAATAAAAGAATCAGATGCACGCTCTCTTCATCTGCGGCATGATTAACAATTACGATATGATGTTACTTTTGCAAAGCTAGAAAAAAGTAACGAAAAAAACCTGCAATTTCTTGTTATGTCAATGCACTCTGTGCCCAATTCAAGATGTCTTTCCAAATTCCATGCTTTGCTACTCATAATGTCACAGTGGTAAAGTGCTCTCTCTCACAAATTACTGCTATTAATGCTATGCCCTATTCCACTGGTATCGACTTTTGATTTAGCAAAGTGCTTTTTTGAAAGGTTTTCAGAACCTATTTGTCACCTTTCGTTCCCCATTTCTGCGAGACCAATCCATCATCATTGCCAATTAGAGCGTTTCATGGCTGCTAATTCACGTTGCAAGAAGAGGAGGTCAGATTCTTCATGAATTTTACACAGTGTCAACTAGAGCAGCGAGGAATGTCGTTTAGAGCATCAGAGGAAGACAGGCGTGGATTACGAGATAACATTTAGGCCAATAAAGTTAGAAATCTGATACTTGATACGTTTATTACCTTCGCCTAGAAGGTTATGTTTTCGTCAGCATTGGTGTGTGTTTGTGTGTCCTTCCTTCCATCTGTAAACACGATAACTCAAGAATGCTTGAATGGATTGTCTTGATACTTAGTATGTGGGAAGGTCTTCCAGAGACCTCAAAATCATGAGATTTTGGGCCCCCTATTATGATATTGTTGTCGATTAGAAAATAACTTCGCGTGTGATGCTGTGTGATGTCGTAGATAAACACAAGTTTGTGTCCGTCCACGGCACATTAAAGTTCTTCTAGCTGAGCAGACCTCTTCGTCTTCTTCTTGAACGTACAGAATAGTACTTTTGCTTGCTTTTAAGAAACCTTTAATTCAGCAATGACATCAAGAAGTTATGTAGCACATGTTGGAGAAATATAAATTCTCAGATTTCGTACGTGGTTATATTGTTTAGAGCCTGTCATTTCCCCACCACTGTCTGCTCTATAACAGTAATGTATATAATTTCCATCTTTTTATCAAAGCTAGATGCAGCCTACGAATTTAACAAGCATATGACTGCAGTCAGAAGTACGTCATGTGAGCATACGGTCTTTCGGGCATTGGAAATGGGGGATCTACATTCTGTAGTTTTCCATGCCTTTCTGTTCTGTTTTTACCCCGTTGACAAGCGAGTGTCTCAACAACAGTGAATATCATATTAACCTCTTGTCAACAAGTAAGCCATAGCCTGGTGCATTGCTGTGTAGTCATTACTAAAGGTCTTGTCAAATGAATATCATGAATGATCATAAGTGATCATAAATTTTCAAAAGAGACCGCTAGCTAATGGCGTACCTAATTGCAGGGTATCTCACTTTGTCTCGGAGGAGTGAGTTCTGCTGACCTAGCCATTATAAGGCTGGGATAGCATTCTAAAGAATGTGTAATCAGTGAATATATCACATGTTATTAGTAGGTCTCAGGAAAATAATGGTCTTGTAAGAAAGAAATGTGAGGTGTTTTGAATAGGCTTTGATTTTCTAGAAAGGTGCGCACTAGGATCGTAATGTTTGTTTCATCATTTATAATATGGACCCACAAAGTTTCTATTGCTTTGAAGTCAACTTAAAGGGTCTAGAATAGAAATTCAAATGTGCACCAAGTCATGAGCAAGGACAGCATCTTTGGTTCGTCTCTTAGTAGTCTTATTCATATTTTCCTATCGTTATGCCCAGCTTAAGCTTGTCCCATCAAGGATCAGGTCAGGTCGCCAGACTAGGTAGTTGTGTATTAACAACGATGGTCTGTGCAGGCGAAACAAGCAAACTTATACACTTTGATGACACAAGGTATTTGTAGACATCGCTAGTACCATATCAATGCGCGTAAGCTGGAGAAGTTGGAATGTCTAAGACACATTGACTAAGAAGAGTGCCATCCTAGAGCATCTGTGATTTGAAGACACATTTATAAGTGATTAGATAGTTGTCTACATTTGTAATTCATATCTGTATTGTGCAAATAGAGACTGTTCGAGTTCAGGCCGAGGTATACCGTTGCTATGTTTCACCAATGTTGGATGTCAGTGTTTACCATTTGAATTATAGGTCTAAAACTCCAACAATTATGCTTCATCGTTTATCTATCAAATCAAATTCTTCTGAATGGCCAATCATGGGCCTGAAAATACTATCATTATGCCTTAACTTTAAAGGTCATCCCTTGATTCGTGTATATGCCCTTCAAAGATCTGAAAATGTTTTGATTGTACCTTACTGTCGTGCCCTTGGTTACACAAGCTTCAGGTCAAGCTATGATACAATTGTCAGTACCGATACACGGACTATCGTGATTTCGAAGACTATTACAAATATATGAAGTTACTGTGATTTACTCTATATACTTTTAGTTTCATGGATACTACGTAGGGACGTCTTCTTGAATGACAATTGGAATCAAAACCACTCAATTCAAATCATTACTTTCAATTATAGAATAAATGATGAAGATTCTACGATCCTTAACGTGTCTCGTGTCTATATTCACATTGGAATTCCGCGATACTGTGCTACCTCTAACGATGCTCTGTATCGAACAATCATTAGCTTTTGTGCCCAACATCGTTTGGTAGATGCCCGACTACAACGTGCATCTTATGTACATGTTTTACCTTTTTTGCAAGTGTACAACAATGGATGCCTGTTTGTAACCGCACACACCTCTTTTAATGTTAGCACTCTACGAAGAGCAGAAATCTCACTCTCTATCTACCTCTTTCTCTAGCTAGTGTTTGTGTTGTGGTGAATGGTGGCTACATGTACCGTCTAACCAGTTCTGCATGATGTGATGAAGTAACTCACCCGGTGAAAGGGTAGTTGATGTTGAGCCACCTGTCCACGCTGATCCCCAACAGCATCAGGAGGGTGACCAGGTTACACAGGGTTGAGACGAACGTCTGTAGATCACAGACCGGTGGAGGGAGCGGGTCCTGACTCAGCACCACAACCAGAGCGATCGGGGATGCCACCGTACAGGCCACCAGGTCCGAAGCGCTCAAGTTCGCTATCAACCCGTTAGCGGCCGTTCTGAGCGCTTTGTTCCGAAGGAACGAGTACAGGACCATCATGTTTCCCACCGTCCCGAGGAACATCGTCATTCCGAGGAAAGTTGCCGCGGCGGTCACCGTTGTGGGCTGGAGCATCGGGAGAAGATCGTAGGTGGCGTTGTCTCCTTCCGGACCCCCCTCCATGGTTTCTACACCACTCTCCTCATGAATCATCTCAGATTTGGGAAATAATCTTCTCCGGCGAGAAAATAATGTACTGTTCTCGAGAATTCTTGCGATGCGGCATCCTTAGACTGGCTGGGTTGCTCGGCTGAGTCCCCGGCGGCAGCCATGACGGCGGTTGGAGTCCGCTCGACTGAGAGGCAGGCGTCTGAATGACGAAGTTCCGCTCACGACGCACCACGTTACTACCTCCTGGCGACCCATAGTAGCGACGTGAAGCGTTATCTGTAAACTTGCCTTCGGGTCTGAATGTTGTTATTGCTATCAGTTGTAAAACATGCAAAAGTCTCAAGCGAAGCAGAAACAACAACAATCCGAAAATCACAACCCTCGACACTACCTCTCTCTCGTCCGTGTGAGCTTTTTGAAGAAATAGAAAGGATTTCCTTAAAATATCTCGACTCGGGGGGGCAAGTGGGTCGAGGAAGACACAATCCTTCAGAAGAAGATAGATGATGAGCGATGAGCGTGTTTTGTGGTTTCACCCCGGAATGAATGGGAGATCGTCTTTTCCAAAAGCTGTCCGGAGAGATTACCAATAATCAGCTTGCGCGGCCGAGCTGAAAAGGAGGGTATGGATGGGGTTTATGAGTATGTAATACTATGTGAGGCTGTAGAAGGGGAATGCCGTGCATCGTTGGGTTCCATTATGATACATTAAGTTTTATCTTTATCTAATGACACGCCATTGCTATCATCTATTTCATCATGCGAAATTATACATATTACGTCGTGCTATATGGCACAAAAGACTGGCAATCATCCCACTAATAAGTCTCAATTCAGTCAAATACAGCACACCCAGAAACAACTTAGTATGACCTGCTGATAATGTTTTGGAAAAGAGAAATTCCAAAGCTTTATCTCAAGCTTGCAGCACGAAGTAAGGACGTTACATGACTTTGTTTACATTAGTGGAAGATTGAGAACTGCTATTACATTAATGAAAAAAGTTATTCTTTTCACTTGGACAATCAAGTCGTCCTGTACGTATCAATAAATAATACCATGCGATATATAACTGGGCTTATATGGTATGACATATCCAGTTATATTTCCTGAACAACTAGATTTAGAGAAGAAACACTGCAATTACGAGAAATTGTGTGCTAAATGCACTGTTGGGGAGTCTTTCAAATAAATCAAAAACCTTTTAGATGTTCTATATATGTTTTAAATTATTAACGCGTTTCCAGACCACCTAGAGCACACTACAGACAGTAATGCATCAAATACATGTTCAGATAAATGGGATTAGTCATGTGGGCCCGTAAGTGTCTTTCTACCTGGAACTATGAGCTATGATAAAAGGGTGCTGCGTCATTCGTTAAGAATAGGTTGAAGGCACGTCACACAGTACGGTCAAGTTGCGCCAAATGACCGTTACTCAAGCAACTGGATATGATTTTGGAAACGGTAAGACGTTTCAAGTAGCATCCATTACTTTTCGTCAGTGACTCAGTCAAGTTGGTTCATCGGCGTTTGTTGTCTGTCCTTAATCAAGACTTTATGTTGTTCTTAAAATTTCTTTATCAAACACCAAGTGCATAACCCATAGTAAAATACACGTAGCAACAATAAACTAAACACACAAAACACAAAAAATATAGGAAATAACAATCTATTAGACAGACGCACTGATATATTTTTGAAGTAATTGTGGTAAAATGAATCTGACATAAGTTATGTTTACTTTACCAGTTAGCATTTTCTTTTTAGATAAATGCCAGTAAGCCTTATAATAGACAGTAATTTCCAAACAGATGTAGGAATAAGCCTGTGTTTATTTGTATTTTTGCAACATTTATCACCCTTTTCTAGTAGTGCACAGTTTCAACTCTATGCCTCCTCCTAAATGTTACAATAACACGCGTAAAACACAAGTATCTGCTTGGAGAACAATGAAGAAGATTTGCTGTATTGATTTGTATGATACAAGACAGCACCTTTGTACTGATCAAAGAGATAGTGACCGGGGGATCTCTATGGTTGCTTTTAGAGGAAGGTTCTAAAGTGAGTGTCAAATTAAGTCTTAAAGGTGTCAAATTAAATCTAAATGGTGTCAAATTAAATCTAAATGGTGTCAAATTAAATCTAAATGGTGTCAAATTAAATCTTAATGGTGTCAAATCAAATCTAAATGGTGTCAAATTAAATCTAAATGGTGTCAAATTAAATCTAAATGGTGTCAAATTAAATCTTAATGGTGTCAAATTGAATCTAAATGGTGTCAAATTAAATGTAAATGATATCAAATTAAATCTAAATGGTGTCAAATTACAAGTGATATCGATCATTGTAATAAGCGTAAAAGGTTCGAAATTTCTGAACAATAGTATAGGGTGTAGTAGTTCGCGGATGTAACACCATGTACAAATTACGCGACATCCTTCTGACCATCCTTAACACTGTCATTATCATCTAATGAATGTATGAAAGAGTCGACTGATGCCTTTGAGAACGTTCATCATTTCCAATATCAATATTTGTATTGGCAACCGGCAGAGATGCGACGTTCCGAAGGAGCCAAAACGTAACAGCCATAGATATAGATGTTGATCCATTGAGTCGGAGATGGCTGTTCCAAACAGTGATATTACCCAGCCATTCAGCCCTTAAAAGGAAGGCACAGCGCCGTCTGATGTGGCATGGTGTTAGTTCCTTGCAAAACCCAAAAACAAGAGAAAAAAAGCAAAAGTTATATATTTTCCTAACCCCCGTAGTGGAGGGCAATGAAAACGCGCAAGCAGTCACGTAGGCATTTTCGAAATCCTTTGATTTAGGACATGACGAAATTTTATTTCCCCCAATAAAACCAGTGCGCAAGGAAAGTTAAGAGTCTGATCAGACTGATGATTGCCGCCTGTAACTCGTCGTAACAGATCTGAGAAAAATGGAAGTTTTACGAGACACGGGATTGGCGTGTTTCTATTTCTGGACCGCTCTATCACGGATCGCCGACTAGCAGATAAATGCGCTTGATCCATTTGTTGCTGGTACTAACAGGCAGGAAGAAATAAATCTCCCGCTGGTTGAGGAGCTACGGCGGCCGTCAGGTTGGGAAGTTACAGCGGCCTGACGGATGGGATGAAAGGCAATGGGAGGAAAAAGTCAGAGGGCGATGCATCAAGTCCTCCAACTGAGAGAGAGGCATTAATCCGGAACTGCCACAATATGTAACTTTGTAAGGACTAGAATCAACACATCAGTTGCATTCAAAGCTTCGGTTAGAGTTGTTGATGAGTTGAAGAGAGCAAAAGTTTTTACTATCTATTCTAAGAGCCTTTGTATGTTGTTCATTTAACAAATAATGTTGCCCTCCATCCAGTGTATTATCTTGCATTCTGTAGTGCTATTACATATATAATTCCCATTTATAAATGGTATTATTTAAGTTGAAAGCATTGAGTGTGGCAGTATCGAAGCTATATTTAGTATTTTTGTCAACATGTTGTGCACGAATTCAGCAATACTGCCTGAGCAATACATCGTGACAATTCTTATAAGATGAAGTAAAAACGCGGTCTTGTTAAAGAATAGTGCTAACAATAGAATGTTCCCAATATTGCTTGATGACTTTTCGGAATGCTCAGCGTGAGATTGGCCATGTACATGCTCTGTTAGTCCTTAAGCTTCTCTCGGGGAGCTTCCTAATCTTCACCAGCTGGAGCAATATAAAACTAGACAAGTTCTATCTCATAATAGCGCTACATATGTTAAACTGATACGTAACTTTACAATTCGCTAGACTGATCGGTATGTATATTTAGTAAAAGCCCTGTGGATGACAACCTAATAAAAAACAGATAATAAAGCTATCACACAAGAAGAAGTGCTGTTATTCATGTGGGCTTAAAATCCACGTATGAGACCTAAAACCTGATGTAGTATCGGTGCGACTAACAAGTAACAAGATATATCTGCAGTGAAGGCTCTGCAGAGATGATTGATATAGCCTATATCACCGAGGCGTAACCCGTCCATACGTCTTTGTTGCAGTGCACAAATGTGTTGGACGTTGTCACCATTAGGAAGTATGTACCCACGCCACCTCTTCGTTAAGGCCAAGGAAAAAAATGTTGTGTTTCCGGTTGTCCGACCTTCCCTTAGTAGCAAAAACCTGCAGATCTGAGTGATGAAATTAAAACAAACTTCCAGTATATCACAGTCTGTTAACAGATTAAAGCGTTAAGTAGTTGATGTAAGAATCAGTGTACTAAACATTGTGCTTCTTTGTTCAGGTTATTGATATACTTGAATTTTCTTTATACAATGTATACCTGTATAGTAACTGTTACAATATGATGTTGAAAATACCAGTATTCTGGTGCAATGTTAAAATTTATTCGTTGGATCACTAAGGATGAAATTTAAGAAATAGAATTAAAAAAATCCCTACCTACCTACCGACCATAGTTTTTTTTTCAACACCGTAATTGGAAACACAGTTTTTTTCCTCGGCCTAACTTGCCCACTAGTTTCCGGTGTGTTATCCCGCGGCTATACACTCAATGCCCCATCCTTTATCATGAATCCCCTGTCAGTGTCGCTCTGCCCCCGTATTTTTCCCGACACCGTGCTGTATCCTTCCATATCTTAAAAGCCCGTCCATACGTCATTCACTGTTTGCCAAGATCACTCTCCGTACTACTGGCATCCCGCTGGGCTTGAGGGTGGCCGCCAGTGATATTAACGGATATACGAACAGAAAGATCAAACGACTTTGGCTACCGACGTGACAAACACAAAATTGTATGTATGTAACAGAAGAGTACTGCAGTTAGACAGTGCAGATAACTCTAACAAATCTGCAGACCCCACATGATAGCAATTTGGAATGCATTTCTGCTGAAGGATTTGTTTTTCAATACCATTATTACAGGTGTACTCTTAGTAAGGATCATTGTTGGTAATCCATGTCTCTTACGAGTAAAACATTTCCTTCAGGTACGTAAAGACTGCAATTTCTTCTCTTAAAAACTTCAAAAGCACTTCATGTGAGGCGTTATTGTTCTTTCAGCTTTCATGATTGAAGATTTGGCATGATGTATGCTAATATCTTTTGCGTACTTTGCCATCCCTTTGTCCAATGTTATCAGTTTTCGCCAGACACGGTTGAGACATCGCTGTCCCTTTATAATAATCTTTTAGAAGAAAGGTCTGTAGAAGTATAATTTTTCTCCAATCCGTGTGTATTAGAGGTGTTGGACATGGAAATAATGAATCATAAGGTTATTGGACAACGGTGATACATGATTGTCTATCAATCTATATTTACAAAGTACAATATTCTGAAGAAAGTCTCATTCCATAGATCCCACATCGACATTGATGTACATGTACATGTTTTTGTTGTATTGCTGGAAGAAGTGACTTGACACCCTCGCTAAAGGAAACAGATATAAGTGGAAAAATGGCTTTGACAAAAGTGACTGTTGGGAAAAGACCAATTTACACACAAATTAAGTGTAAATGTAACTTGAAAGGTCATTTGTGTCGGGCTTTCAACCATCCCTCAACAGAGACGGGGGGAAGGGGCGCCATAGACATTTTTTTGCAAATTATGATCCACTGCTCACCGAGTCACATGTTTATCTGCGTTAAGTGACGCCACAGAAGCAGTCGTTTGCTCAACCCTTGACGAAGACTGGATTTGATCAGTCAAATATATGGTTAAGTATGTGGTTTTTGTGTTGAAAATTACAGTTAAACTCTGATCCAGAATAAAGTGTGGATGCTTAACTTAAGACCACGATACCCAAACGACCGGACAAACTTTCAGCCAACTCCTTGAGCGCAGAAAGTTGAGTTTCGTCACGTTGCAACAACTGCGTCCCATATCCTGATCATTCTCGATCGTCCTGTCACATGTTATCCTGTACCTTCGTTCTCCTAATTCAAGTAATTGGGGAAATATCGGGCATTTCAACTGCTCCTGTGTGTTGAGTTCAAAATCGATCCGAGTGTGTGAACAGGAACTGCTTCGCACAGCTGCAGATCGATAACTGGCTTAGCACCCCGGAGATGTTGTCGTAGGCGTTATTCATGAGACCCTGTGAGTTTGTGCATGTCATTGGTCGTGATGATGATTGAATTAGGCTGTCTGCTAGACACTGCTGTCTACTGGACAATCAAGTTGACGCTCAATCTCATGGCCGTGTATCGATTGCCTGCACTTGATCATGGCCTGTTTCTATTTTAGAACTTGGAAAGGTCTGAGAGTCAAATGCTTGCCGTATGCTGCATCTCCTATGATTACGACCAGAAGCAAACCCTCTTGCCTGATTAGTAAGCGGTGTTCCCGATATGTAGTCTAGTCAGAATTCATTATTTTTGTTGGGACGTAATAGGAACCCGAGGGGTTTGGCAGATGCAGTCTCTCCTCCTACTGTTGAGCAACACCACATGTAGCTCGTTACAACTTCTGAAGTAGTTTACTTTGCCATATTTCCCTCGTGGGTACAAACTTTCCTGCAATGCTTCTAGGTCCTCTCGTTATGTTTGATTCATCACTATAGTTTGGTTGCAATTAGCACAAAATTGGAAATTTTCGGTGATAATTACTTTCGAATTTCTATCTTGATACAGAGAGACTGCATTGCCAGTCACATGTTTGGCAGCAATTATCTTTTGCTAATGGCGTATATTGCTAAGAGCTTTCCTAATTACAAACACATGCAGTAGTGAGAGGAGTAATTATAGATTTACGAAACCTTGTTTCAGATATTTGCAGTTGTGTTCCGAACAGGATTTCTAGTTGAAAAGTGTTGTTGTTTTCATAGATTCAAAATATCATAATCGAATATCAAAATTTCCTGTAAAATGTTGACATTTCTAGTACAAATAGGCTACCCTCACTAAAGTTTAGCACCTTAAGCTTCTACAAAAACAACGAATTACTTGGCTGAACGTTTTAGAATAAGTGTTACGTGAATGCTATATGCTGAATAAAGTAAAAGCGATAGCACGAAGTAGCTTTTTTTGCTGTATTCTGCTATATTTGTAATATACTATTTGCGGTGCAGTGCAAAGGCAATGCTATGACTAAACCTCTCACTCTAGATAGTACTCTTACTGAAGATACTGTACAAACTGCAGATAATAGAATACATCTATATGCATATTTAAGTTAAATTGTTTATGTTCAGATCCCATGATAATTTTTTCTGTCTTGTCAGCGGGGCTTGCCCTTGTAATATGTAAGAGCCACCGGATGGTTATAATTAGTCTGCCCCGGATGTCCTTCACAGCCAAATCAAGGAGTAAATCAAATGAATATAATTATCCGCGGATTGCGTCAAATGCATACAAATATTTCAATAGTTAGCTGTTTGTACTATCAACTTACTGTTTCTGACTTTGCATTTATTTAAAAAAAGGCTTAGTCTATAACTGGTTATCCTTATAATACACCCATACATAACATCATAAGAATACTTTTTGTGACCTGGTCGGACGTTGGACCCTTGTCGGACTTTGGGCCCCGCCAATTGCAAGCGCTCATGATCACTGACAATGTCTGCACCACACAGCAGTCAAGCATCGATACCCTTTACTTGCAGTGTCTTTGCTGTTTGGTGCACGATCTAGGAGGTACATGGAAAGATTTCCATTAGGGCGGCTTGGTTCAAAGTAAAAAAAGAAAGGGTGAGCGCAAAACAAGATAGGGCGATATCTTGCCTTGTAATGCTGACTCACAGGAAATGCTCCCAGAACGAAACGTTAGAAGGCAATCTTGCACACCTAATGGCTGCTTTGGTCACGCCGCAAGCTTCCCTTTCCCTTTCTTTGACACTCTTCAATTTCACGTAGCGCCGCGGCAGGTGCTGTGATCTTTCGATTTCTGACGACCACTCTCCGAAATCCATACCAACATGAAAACATCCTATAGATCAAAACTAAGAACATCTGGAGACAGATGTCTTGTCGTGTTCGCCCCGTCTGTCTGGTCTCCAGCGGCTGGTAATGCGAACCTGAAGTCGTTTGAGGTTGTAACATTGCCGACCTGTACCTGTCTGCCGTTGCCGCGTCTGTTTGTCATGAGGTGTGAAAGTATAGTGGAGCTTAGCGAGGACACGAGATGATAGAACAGGGTGAAGTTTTGGTAAAGGAGATGTATGACTTCATGACCTTTAAAGCGTGAAAAGGCAATGTAGACTCTGCCGCAGACCCTATTCTAAACTTCCATCACATATGGGAAGTAAGATTACACAATCCTTGATTTGTTTAGATTATTCTACTGCCAGGTCTATTTCTTAAGATCTATATATTCATGTATCTGAGAATATTTTTTTTGCTGACCACGGCGTAAATACAAATATTTTCACGAGAACAGAAGAAAAGCACAGTTGGATTATCGACAAGGATATTTATGATTTAACAGTAGATTCTGTTCTCAACTTCCATATCTGAAACTTTTGATCCAAGCACTGTCTCACAACAATCTAGCAGTCTGTGTAAATTACATAACCCATGTTTAAACCACTTCTACATACACCTACATATACAGCACAGAAAGAAAGAAGAATGAGATACAAATATGATACGGGGGTGTGAATAAAGGGTTCCATGGTCATTAGACTGTGAAATCAAGATGCATAGCAGGACTTCCGCAGCTCAAGTGGAAAGGTCTGTTCATGTAGATTTGTTGCCGTTGGCGTTACCGCGTCGTGTGTTCCCGGTTTAACACTTCACGTAGGCGTAAAGCAGTCCTGACAAGTTGGACCACACACAATTTGTCTTGGAATTTATTTCCTTAGCCGGACCAAACGGAAAATGCCCCGATTTCAATTTCCGGAGGAGAGATGCAGGAGTAAGATTACGAAACTGCCACCCTGGGTGCCATCCAAGTTTTCCGTGGCTCCCATACCACCAACCAACATGTTTAACCACCGGAAAACTAACCTGGATGACACCCAAGTTGCAAAACTGCGTGGCGTGTACATTATGTGCAATTCATGTGACCAGATGACAAATATCTTTGCAATTTTGACAGGATAACCGCGGGAAAGGAATTTGCTAGCCTGTGTTACTCAATCTTTTGCTGCCATGGGATGATTTGGCTCACTGTTTCGAGAGCTTACAGCCGTTCATATTTAAGCCATGATACTGTTTTTTTTTAAAGAGATGTACCAGTCTCCCCAGCCTTCAGCACAACGGTAACGAACAGTTCTCAGCCTGGCAATGATTGGTCAGCAAATATTCTAAATCAACAGGATTATGATGTACCCAATTGTCCTGGCTTTGAGGTGTTGGCCGTCAAGCTTTGTGAGGCATGCCCAGTACAAGTGGAAGGAATAGTAGAAGCTTGATTTATTGAGGATAAGTAGGATGACATTTTCTGGTAAACTGGCATGAAAACATTGTTCCCCAAAGTCATCATCATCATCATCAGTCTACTTGCCTACGCACCGTCGGGGTTATACCTCCCCTTACGGGATGATATACCTTTTAGTTAGCTAATGCAAGGCGGGGATCCCCCAAAGTATAGCAATAGAAACCACTGATCTAACCTTTATTTGCAAGTCCCTTTTTTTTCTCAAACAGTATATAGCTTTGTAATACTATTTTTGAATCCCCCAGTACTCTCTTTCGTCAACCCACTAGAGCGTCGGAAACAGACGTTGCTCCGCTCTGTGAGATGGCATCGTGTTGTAAATGGGCAAATTCACTCTCTCTGAGTCCATTGACATCGGGTCAAGAACGGTTATGCCGGATGCACGAACACGACAAAACGATACAGCGTTCACATTGATTTGTAGACATCATTTTGGCAGGGCGATTTGTCATGTGTTTTCCTAGTAGCTTATGGGCGATTTTATCTGCGGCAAATGCAAGTTACTTTTCTACTTTTGCTTTAGTGGGGAAAACTCTTCCACAAAGAGCTCTTTTTTTCTGCGTGTATGAAAGTCGACATTAGAAGATGACGAGGTACCATTTTGGCTTCCCACATCCATCAATCGGTATCGTACAAAGTTTTTTATCTGTAGAAGTAGTGTAGCGAATGGCAGGCAAACTTTGGCATTATGTACGTGTTATTTTACATTTAAAAAAAATGATAAGACAAGAGATATACAAAGACTCCACTATGCTTATAATAAAAACAAATTGTAAATAGGAATTAAGTAATGTGAGATCCGTTTGTGTGGTAAGATCGATAAGGTTTTTTTTTGCTCAAGTTGATTTTGCGTGCTATTACATGCTTTATACTGAAGAAATAGATGGGCACAGGGTATGCATGGCTTAAATGAAATGACACTTTCACCCGATCGTGTGAACTGCTCCAAATGCGCCATAGATCAAAGAGATCACAACGGCCGTTTCCGGTCTCCAGAAGAGAAGTAGAGGAAGCCGTTAGAGATGATTCATCACCACGAAGCAGGTCATTTTTCAGCTGAGAACTGCCGCGGTCACTGAACTACACGCTACGGTAGGCACAAGGAAAAACGGAAGAAGTACCTGGGCCATGTCAGGTGATCTATTGCAGAGACTTTGTGAAGGTAACCGGGTGCAATGCATTGGCCCTGCCACAGATGAAGTTAACCTAATGTCCCATATATCATAGAATGTATCTATCATTTCCATTTTCTTTAACCAGGGTAGCTCCCTCATTGCCAGTGGCACGGTGTATTTCAAGTGGTAAATAATGGGAATATTAGAACAGAAATACAAGAACCACATAATGACACCCGTCCCACTGCTGGACCAGAGAGGTACTTGATCAATGGTACTCGTACCACTGCTAGACTAAACAGAGATACGAAAACTACTAATCAATGACACCTGTCCCACTGCTGGACCAGAACAGAGGTACGAGACCTGGAAAATCGTACCTGACCCATTGCGGAGATACGAGACCTATTTTACATAGAAATGAAACCCCACCTGAAGGCTTCCTGAGCTGCTCTAATCCACTATTTCCGGCTGTGGCTTGACTGATTCTATAGCAGGGCTCCGGGTAATGGTCACCATGGGTGATAGCATCAGAGTGCTTGTGATAGAAATTGTGGTATGCATGTGTGCCTTGGAATAGGAGCATTTTATAACCGAATCAAAAAAAAAACTTCGTTAGGATAAGTTACCGAAAAAAGACCTTCCGATCACGGTCATGTACCAGTTAAGATATACATGGTACTAATACAAATGAATCATTATGTTTAGCCATACCTAGTATGGCTCAACATATTGTTTTTACTCAGGTTTCTTCTTCTCCTCCTCCTCCTGTCAAATCTTCAAATCGATTCATGACCTGATATTTGGTACAAAGGTAGTGTTGGCAAATACCCCCAGCGGTTTTTTTCATTTTTTTTCGATATTGACCTAGAAAGTGATTTTATTGAGTTTTTTCAGACCAAAAACGTACATTTTGGCCTCCTGTGCTCTGGAAATACATGCAAATGACCTGAAATTTGCTATGGGGGTACATTGAACAAATACTCAAAGAACCCCATTCGCAATTTCGGCATATATCACTTTAAAATACGATTTTGCAGTGTATTTTGGGGAGAACATTGGGTATTTTCCTCATATGAACTAAAGGTCAGTGACCCCAACCGCACCTGGCCTGCCTGTGACCCTTGCAACCACCTGATTGGCCAATTGAGTTAATTAAGTTGTTTTGCATTTCTGGCGCAGGTGTGCTAATATTCATACCAAATGTGGTATTGGAATGCGTAGGACATGTGCTTACATGGCTTTGTTCACTCTCTTTTGAACAAAGATACACATCTCCAGTTCCTATGTATTATGGAGAGACTAATGGTTTTTAAACTCAATTTTTTTTTTAGTGGAAGTATTTTAGAATGGTCCATTGTTATTTGGGGACAGTCCAATTTTTGGCATGGCGAGGAGTATGGCTAAACATGCTGTATTTGCTCGCAAATGTTGCCTTTCTAGTGTTATCTTTGTTACAATGTGTCATAATGCTCTTGAAATCATTACATATTTGTCACAGGCTTTCTTTGAATCAGTTTTGTATGGTATGTTGTTCATTGTGGTCGAGGTGCAATGCCTTGGATAACCGAGAAATCAAGAAATTTTCCATAAAATTAAACCACAATCATAGTTTGTAGTGTAAGTATACATGTATGTGTACAGAGTACGAGTCTGCTACACATTCCCAGTGTTTCTTTTTGAAGAAGATTGAACTAAGTCGTCGTTCTTTTGAAATCCGTCCACTGGGATAAGATATGTCCTTCAAACCGCGATGTCATCTCTGAGTGAGAGAGAGGTTCACTCACCTCTAGTACCCGGTTGCTAGCGCTGGCAATCATCAAATATCATACACGGCGTTGTCACATTGTATATACGTGCAAACGAATGAAATATGGAGTCATTTGCTGTTCAAGTACAAGGCTCTTTTAGGAAGCACTATCACCATGGTAACTGCATCTTGTGATGTCATACCGCATGATGATAGATATTGGTCCGGACTGCGATCGTTTGTCATTGCAAATGGCCACCGGAGAAGGAATCGACTACAGCGTCTGTAAGTGACATCCGTTATGTATTGGTAAAAATGCGAAGATGCGTTATCTTAACACTCATCTGGACTCCCGGAGAGACGAAAGATCAAGTTCAAGATAAGTGTACCTGAGATAAGACGGCTTGTCTGATGACCTTGTCGGCAATCAATCTTACTTTGTGAACTTTATTTCTCAAGAAGCGGTAAGGGTGATGGTATCCCTTATTTGAGGAGGACTTTTCCGCCACAGAAAGGAATGTACAAGTCCTGCATATCTTTCTAATTCTATTCTACAGTAAGCTGGTAAGGTATACATTGTTAATCTGGCAGGTGACTACTGTTCTTTGCAGAAAGAAAGAAAGAAGCAGCCCTAAAAGGTAATACTTCTTGCAAATGTGCATGTTTATTGGTGTTTATACACACACATGCTGAAACATAACCTTCTTTTCGATTAAAACGAAGGTAAGAAAAAGTCTAGATGTCCTGTTATAAGTGCATACATGGAGTTTTCGAGATTCAAAGAGTAGTATTGGCAGGAGTTCAACATCCCCGTTGCCCACACACATGTGTCTTCATTTTACACCTGTCGAATAAAATCAATATACCAGCATGTCCTAAATGACATTTCAAAGAAGACTTTACAATGATTGATCTCACAAGACGACAGCGCTTTGATGTTCCAGAAAATCAATGTGATACATCCTGTGTGTCAGCCTGGGTGTCATCTGATTACTACCGGGGCTCCTACACTCGCTATCCTGAGACCCAGGCTGCCTGTGTGTTCTTTGACAGTCAGATTTCTTCAGCCATTGATCTCTTGATAGGCGATATCTTATATACCTCCTATCGGCTTTAATGTAATGGCTTGGTCTTATGGTCTTACCTCTTGTGGTGAACTCACGCTAGCACTAAGTCCCTCTGGGTCTAGTTAACGACATCCCCACTTAGTGCGGACGATGTCATTTCATTTATATATTCTTTTTACACAACTGCATAAGTCATCGTCTCGTTTCCCCTGAGATACATGATGAGCAGCCAGTTTGATATGCTTTATTTCCCATGACGGGATACAAAACCGTAGGAGAATAACTGACACAGGAGCCTGATGCAAACGACTATATGTCACATGTCGTTATATTATTCCCCCACATACATGGGAAACAATCGTTTTATTTTGATATGTACATGTTTTTATCCTATTAGAGGGAATACAACTGAACATGTGACGTCCATATGTTTACATATGACTCCGATGCGAAATGCAAGAAAAGCGGTTATAGCAAGTTTATATGAAAATTTTCGGACAAGTTTTGTATGAAAACATTTTATTCAAGGACATCTACTGTTATCTCATGACTACAGAAGCTATAAACACCTCCGTAGGAGACTGCATTTGGTACGTATGAGGAGAATATCGCATACGCAGCGCAGGTAATATCAGGAATACATCCTGTGGTGTCTCAGCGTGGGCTACACCCTACGCTGTCGGTGGTGTGGTTTCCTAAATCCTCCCTGTGGAGTCATTTCTGGAAACTGATGCCATTTTGTCGGCAGGAAGAATAGGCAAACTAGCTGTCATGGTACCACCATGAAAACTAGATGTCAAGAAGGAAAGTACAGTAATATGTCCAAAGAGGGAAGGACATTATACAGCGAGGAATGATCAAATATGACTAGAATTAGACAGGCAAAGACCGTCGGAGTGATGGCTAGAATTAGAGGAAAGGGTGAAGGCCGGCATGAAAAGAAAGGGGGAGGGACATCACCTAGCAACGATTTGAAGCGGCACGAATGCATGTCAGCGTTCGATCACAAAAGCTAATCCCAGTTTCTACGCTTGCTCGCTCTGGGAAAGGTCAACAGAGTACAAAGCTCTCAAAGAGTGCAAATATGTTGAAAATTTAATGTTGGAGCTGTTATAGTGTTTATGAGCTGAGCCCTTGAGTATTGGAAATGTTTAGTCCACTAGTTAAAAGGTATTTCGAGTACATAACATGTATAACTAGAGTTCCACGACCTCATATCTCCGCCAAATAATATGAATTGTACCGACAGATGCAAGGACCAAATTCCCGCCATTTACCAATATGGCATTACATAGCCGTTTTTCTAAACAATAATTAAATTCTAGTCTTTAGTTGCTTAAATAATATCTATCAATGTCCCCCTCTTTCTCAGTGGCTTGATATGCCACAGGTATGAAAGTCCTCTCATGGAATGTTAATGACGGATAGACATCCAGGTAATAAGATACGCAATAAAACTGGATGGATTTTTGAAACGAAGTGAAGTAGTATAACTCTATCAAATACTAGACCCTGTATTGCATAATCAGCATCTTATTGTTTAACTTGGCTTGGCTATGTCAATTATCAGATTCAGCTATCTTAAAATGCCCAACATGAATACAAAAAGTCCTGTCATTTACGAGCATAGTGTTATTATCTTAGTATAATCTCAGCAATAATTCAAATGAGATAATTTGAAGAATTGATATTTCGATTATAATCGATAATTACTAGCCTCTTTTTCTCTGTGAAGAATGACACAGTTTTCAAAGGTGATTTGTTTTTATTTGTTTTTATTAGTTTTTTCGGCTGTCGATAAGTACAGCCAGGGCTACCAAAGGCTAAGGCTATTACAAAGGGTTAGCCCTGGTAACTGAACAATATGCAGACCTTGATACAAGCTTTCACAAAGACTAGAATACGACTAAAATGCATATAAATGGGCACAAACATAGAACTCAGCGCATTTCAAAACATTTCATTAATCATGCAAATTAGATCATGTTTAGCATAATTACCATGTTATGTCAATCGTAAGATCCACTTTTAAATCTTCATACCAAACATAACAGATACATTTTAGTCCTGTTTTTTCAATTGCCCAGCTAGTAAGCTAGCTGTTGACCTAGATTCAGGACGCCAGCTGTTGACCTAGATTCTGGACGCCAGACGTGTACTAACACATGCCGCGTACTATGATGAGGCAGTCCTATATATGCCAATTATTACGTAAAGTAGGTCATGATCTGTATAATGAGCATATCATTATGCTGATCATCACCTATAAGGAACATATATACCGAATACAAGAATAATCCATCAACCCCTGCTTGAGTTATCCTCCTCAAAAGTTACAAACGAATAGGCCCACTGCAGTTTAAGGCAAGCCGCAAGGGGGCCCAAACTTACATCACCTACTCTCTGCCCCAAGATCTATCTACCACTCAAAAATCATTACCCTAGTACCTGCAAAAAACTAGACCACAAACTTTAAGCGGATTAATAAACTTTCTTCATTTATTATGCAAATCAGTTCCCGGTTTTCATAATATGTATTTGATTATGTAAAACATTACCCAAGCTATTTACATACCAAAAATCATGACGATCCGTCAACCCCTTCTGTAGTTATTAGCCTCCAAAGGTTTCAACAAAAACGCCAACTGCAGGTCCAAACAAGCCGCTAGGGGGGCCAAACTTACACCGCCCATTCCCTGTTCCAGACCCTATGTATTGGTGAAAAATCATGAACCTGGCACTTCCAGAAAACTCGACCACAAAATTTAAAACTCAGCTGCAGTACCTTGATTATCTGCTAGGAGGCCCATTATCGAACTTGACCTTCCTCTTTAACACTCCTACCTACCAACTGAATATCATGCACAGCCGTCAACAGCACCTTGAGTTATGCTGGCGACATACAAATTCACACACATATAAAGCCCGCTGCAGTACCAACAGAAAATGCCAGGGAAACCATTTTTGACCTTGACCTCCGTTTTTACAACATCTACACACCTGCAAAAAATCATGAAGATCTATCAACGTTTCCGTCACTTTTTTTGCCTACATACAAACACAAAAAAATGCAAAGTCTGCTGCAGTACTGTTGGAAAACGCCAGGTAAACCATTTTTGAA
Source organism: Branchiostoma lanceolatum (assembly GCF_035083965.1). Lineage (NCBI taxonomy): Eukaryota > Metazoa > Chordata > Leptocardii > Amphioxiformes > Branchiostomatidae > Branchiostoma > Branchiostoma lanceolatum. The sequence goes on along the minus strand of NC_089722.1, from coordinate 27,937,478 downwards.
CTTGACCTTCCTTTGCACAACCACTACACACCTACCAAAAATCATAAAGATTTATTGAAGCTTTCTTGAGTTATGCTCCTGACATACATAAAGACCCACCCAACAGATTTTTCAACCGAAAACATAATCTTCTCCGAGTACAAGTACTCGGCGAAGATAATAAGTTAGATGTCAGAATCTGTTTCGATAGCCATGCATTAAGGCACACTGTACATGTCGTGCAAGCACTAAGGCAGGAGGCAGATAGCCTACTTGTAGTGTTGTGTGTTCAACTTCCATACCCTTTCTTATATATGTGCTGAGTGATCATTAATAATGATAATAAGTTTATTGCAAATTCCTACCCGAAGGCTAATTGCAAACAACATACATAAGGATATTTGGAGTTTCTTTTTACACAACCAGGTAATCTCACCTGCTGACGTTTCGGTGTCTGTGAGACACCTTCTTCAGAGCTTCTGACTGGAGTACTGCTTCTCACCGCTATAAGTATCCGATGTAGGTGGCGCTTTTGCGGCGAGAGCGTAATCCCAAATATGGCTCAGCTTGTATCCCCCCTCGTCTCGGTTCATCACTGGTGATGACTTCCTGATCCATACTGCCTCCTTAATCCAACGAACGCGCCGCAAAAGCGCCACCTACATCGGATACTTATAGCGGTGAGAAGCAGTACTCCAGTCAGAAGCTCTGAAGAAGGTGTCTGACAGACACCGAAACGTCAGCAGGTGAGATTACCTGGTTGTGTAAAAAGAAACTCCAAATATCCTATGTTCTACCAACCTGATGAAATTATGTTCGAACATACATAAGATAACAGGGTACAAAATAGGTATAAAAGAGGCTAGACTAGACTATACAAACGTAATTGTCTATAACTAGTGATTAGTGAAGGGTTTGACTTCTCTTTTGTTAGCAATGGAAGACGTAATGTCCCACCTTTTCTATAATTACTTGTTTTTGTCTTACCCGAAAAGACCGAAATTTTGCGATTCGATGGTGTTTGTACAATCTTTTCGTAGCGGTCAGGGCAGGTACTGCAGAATAGGTTCTGATCCGGTGTAGAATGCCGACTTCATAAATTGTGTCATGATTTAAATACTTTGATTATTACACGACGAACACACAGATGTATCATGTATTGAATACATGTGGTCCAGACTTCTATGTTTCAGTCTGTGCCTCACTTCCGTTCTAGCTTTCTTTCTGTTCATGTCACCATAGAAAGGTTAACGCATACGTTGTACTCACAGACTCTCGCTGGATCTAAAGCGTCGACTAGCGAATCAAACTATTATTTCATCAATAAGAGCAGTAGGGTGCTGTGAACATGTCAATCGCTAGTCGTCTCTTCTGTCCTGTTGGGCAACATAATTTTGATGACTATATCTACCTCCGCAGAGCGGACAATTTAAAAGACACTGTTATAAATCTTTGAATACAGAGAAAGTGAATCAGTAGCCGAAGGTAGAGCCTGGAACTAAAGAGGATGACACTCAGGCTACTGAATTAGGAGAACAGTAACAGTTCCTTGTGATTTCAGTCGTTCTGTTCCTCATCACAAGGCGGCGCTCATTTAACGTGGCAACGTCTACATCAAGAGGGAGGGGGCATCGTCCTAATGTTGCTTTATTTCGCACATTTTCTTACTCTTACACCTAAGATTTTACGCTAAGACAGGGAATGGTTTATAGGACAAATGATGTTGGATAGGGTAATATGGACTGATGTATGTACTTGTTTAGTCCCGGCCGATGGCCGATAGATTGATAGATAGATGGGTTTCTACCAACTGTCTTCGTCTCCGTGAAACATGACTGGCTTAAGAATTTCTCTGCTCCCTCAGTCATGATTCCGTTCTAAAGCTTCCCCAAGAGTCCAGATATCTTCAAACGGTTTTCAGATATCTCCCGTCATTACTCGAGGCCTATGGCTGATATCTCTTACCATTATCTGGCAGCTTTTGGAATCCAAATCCATCCCTAATGGCTCATGAATACAGTCCATATCAAAGTCAGGGCCGAAGACGGTTGAACAATCTTTATGGTCTGCTTGTGGTCATAGCCTACAGCATTCATCCAGAGAGATCTGTATCTTCTTCTACCAGGGGAGTAGAACCTGTGTGAGCTCACAGAACGATGATGTTGTACCACCGTTGCGAATTGTCTTACATGTACCGGATTGTGCTTTTTCTGGTTTTGTTGCCACTTTTGCCACAGCAAACAATGAATCTCGTGATCAATGAAAACATTCTACGACGTAGTGACCATCAAGTAAATGCACCTAGAACATGTGATTGGCACTATCTTTACCATTGCCTAGAAGGTTATATTTTCGGTTGCGTGTGTGTATCTGTCTGTTTGCTTGTTTGTTTGTTTGTTTGTTAAGAGCAAAACCCAAGAATGCCTTGGTGTATTGTTCTTATATTGGGTATTTGGCTAGGCCTTGACATGACCTAAAAATGACTAGATTTTGAGCCCCCATAGCGACTTTCTAATGTACTGCAGCTGAACCCCCGGCTACAATATATCTTGTTCTGGACCAGCCATGATTTTTAGTGGTTGGTAACTCTTATTGTTGTAGCTACTTTTGTAGCTTATTTCTATTCCATAGTAATTATCACTCATTCAATGCAAATGATGATAGGAGCTTGCATGTGGGATAAAAAATGTTGTGTTACCCAAAAATGTTCTTCAAAATGCTGTCATTGAAATCAAGAAATTTCAGTGTTGTTATATAATTACATGATTATCCTTATGCATGCTCTTGGGACAATGGTCGGATACTCAGTCCTATACATCACAGTTTCACTTAAAAAGTTTCTTGACTGACCGTAGCAGACTGGAAAATTTGTGACAAGTAAACATGTCAAAACAACGAATACAGCCGTTTTCTTACTCATATCAGTGGGAACACACATATTTAAATTGAGAATAAGTTGGCAACTTAACTACCATTATCAACTCTCATTGGTAAAAATTCTAGACAGTAAGTCTAGTCTCCATACCATCAGACCTCTTGGGGATGAAGAAATCGCCGAGAAGCAACTTGAAGGTAGGTAAATGGTGCAGGTAGCCCGTCATACAACATAGAAGTTGACAAAGAAGGACTTTTAGAGTTAGCTCACAGAAGAGGTTCTATGGTACGTTGTTGTCAGGTGTTGAAGATTTACATTGTATGTATCGTTGCAGAAAACCATGCGTCTAAAGATATTCTTTACTGCTAAAAACAATAATGTTTAAGACATTGCAAATTTGACCAATATGCGATACTTATTTTGTTATTGTAGATCCAGACAAAAACAGGTAAGGTCACAGTGAAATAAAGTCTGTAAAACTCCAATTTCTTGTCGCGTGCCACTTGCGTACCAAGCTCTATTTTACGGTAACATGAGACAGATCTACCCTAAAGTAAGTAAAGATTTTCAGCTTGATTGACATCTCCCCAGTCTTCAGGCGCTATGGTCGTTAGGGTTGCCGGTTCTCCCAGTCCAGTATGGAATCTATCAACCTTATTCATCGCGGAAACTTAAGGGTACTCAAGTGTCCCAAGACGGTGATAAAGGGATGCACACAGATATTCGATTGGCCGTTAAGTTGAATGTGAAGGTGGCAGATGTGCGATAAAAAGTTCGCGGAGTTGTACGGGGTCAGTCGAGAGTTCATAGTAGAGGAAGTGACGGGGAGAATGTCCGTCTAGGCGTAATTTACAGTAGCAAGGGTGACATTACGTTTACTTAGCATTTACTCAATGTTTCTTAGCTTATTCAGATGTTGGACAAGCGAATATGTGCCAATTGTGGTGGTGCATGATAATATTACTATTAGTAATAAGAAGATGACATTCTAGTTATGTTATACATACAGCTTGATACCTTGCCATACATGTATCTAACGGTAACTTTCATAGTTCCACCGGGTACCGAGCCTAGACTCTACCAGTCTCCACGGGTCGCTGGGAAAATAGTAGAAATTGGCCAAATAGAGTCAAATGTTTGAAGGGTGTCGGCTACGGAGATAAGGTCAATCCAGGGTTGCTATATTTGACCTTATCTCCGTAGCCGACTCCCATCAAACATTTGACTCTATTTGGCCAATTTCTACTATTTTCCCAGCGACCCGTGGAGACAGGTAGAGTTTTTACCGAGTCCGCTACTTTCAAGATTGTTATGGAGGCCTTCTTAAGAATGTCTGGATGTCTGTATTATTCAGAAGTGAGTGTGCACACACCTCGAGGATTACTGGCGCTGCATTAGTTCTTCTTGGCCAGTCTTCCCTGACAAAGATTAATGGGGTAGTCCACTCGGGCTTCATCCCTATGGTACTGCATTAATTTTGTAGATATCGCTTAATCCGCTTTTTTTGGTTTTTTTGCTGTGGCGGTCTTAGCTATATAGAGTATCTGGTGGAATTATGTCAGTTGACGTAATTATATATTTATAATTTCCTTTTGAGATTTTGGGAAAGTGAAGTCAATACAAGTGGTGTATATATATATATTATGTATGGTGTATAATATATATATATATATATTAAGTGGTGTATATATATATTAAGAAGATGAAATTATAGTTTACGATACGGCGCTTTTCCTTTTATATCAATGACAATGCTGATGTTCCTTCACGTAAACAGCTTGATACCACGCCTACTCAGTAATATATGTGTCTACTACGCAATGCCTTTTGTTTGTTGTTTGACTTGATGTTGATGTATTACACCATATCTTAGCGGTTGACACTTTATCATCTAAAACCCATTATCTTTGATTACATTATATTGAGCGTCAGTCAGATTGTTGTTTTGGTTGATTCTGATGTATTACTTCATGTCTCAACTGATAATCGGTTTCATGATTTAAAACCCAGAATATTTTTATCATATTATGTCAACTGTCAGAAAGTATAAAACTCATCATTTTTCTTTGTTTCACTATCCTGCTGTGCATCTAAATCCATAATTGCATAGATAAGAGGAGCAACACTTTCAGCACCCACTGATTGATGTAAATGATATCCAGATACGATTGTTCTAAATACGTCTTGCCAACTTTCACTAATCGTCTAATAAATCATCCGACGAACGGCGCCCCAGATGAAAACACTGGAGAACAAGATGCTGTCGCTTTGAGATTAGTAGATAAATGTTTTCTGTCGGCTGAGTCTCTCTGTGGTAGGCAGTCTCGAGGTTTGAGGATTGACGTGTAGCTTGGGAATGACAACCTGAGACAACAGCTTAGCTAGATAAATCCTGTAAACGGATTTGTTTATAGGTCTGAGTTATAACAAAATACTTGTAGATCGTGTAGGTATTTCAGAATGCTCGTCATATATTCAAGCACAGGATACCCACCATCCTATTCCCTAGACCGCCTGGTCAACATGGTAGACATCAAGAAGGATAAAATCAAGGTAAACTCAACCAGAAACTAGCTGTACGGCATACTCATTATCTTAACGATTCTGTGATGAATACCTTCCCACTGTGAGACGTAATTTCCATCCGATGCTTTAGTCACTTAGCTTTGCATTTTTGTGTGCAACGAGGGATCATAATTTCCGGCTGAACGCAAAACGAGTAACAGCCCTGTCACTGATCGATGGTAAACACGATTCATCATGGAAAAATAAGTTTTATATTCATCCACGATGAGCACGTTTTATATTGGGAGATTAATGTGTCGGTGATACGATTGTCAAGGATGCTTTGTGCAAAAATGACAGCGACTTTCTAAGTCAAGATATGCAACATCACGAACAAGGTTGTCACCTTGCATTGAATGAGGCTTTAATGTTGATGGTGTATCCTCATTGACATTCAAGGCTCCAACTAAAAGAAAGAAATTGAACTGACAGGGCACTGTCAGCAGTAATACAATAATTGGCAATACAATTATTGTGGATAGAAACTTTTATTTTATCATATTCACGATGGTAAACCGATTTTTCCGACGGTGTATTTATTGGAATTGCCATGTAAGCTATTTACATTTACAGAGTATTGTACATGTTAAAACTTTACCAAAAAATCGACGGGAAGAAATACAACATCATAAACATTCAAGACAGAATTATGGCATTTGAAACAGACATTTCAATGTATGAATCATCAGACCAAGCTTACGAGGGGCGGAATTTGTGAGTTTTTGTGTGTGGATTTTGTCAGCACTCTGTTTTCAGCGTCCTGTGAATTGTCCTCTGTAGGGTGTCAGGGACGGAATTGGGGAGTTTTGGGGTGTGGATTTTGTCAGCACTCTGTCAGGTTTTGTCCTCTGGAGGATGGCAGTCAACTGCAAAAGTCTGATCTGAGCTCATAAGAGAGACACAGTTATTCCACAAATAAATAGTTATGCTTGATTTGATCGTCTCAAAAAATAATACGTGATGTGAAGGCTGATCTGCAGTCTAAGATTATAAGAAATCCGGCAGGGATACTTCAATAAGCAACAAAGATTAATCATAGAAATATACAATGCCCTTCACTGAAAGCTTAGTGGCTTTCAAATTGTATAAGGTTTTGTGAAAATTCGTTCAAAGACCTTTTGTCGTGCCCAACCACATTTCATCCGGCATTCTTGTCAAGACCAATGAGATTTGCCAGCCACTTTGAGCCTAGCGTTGACCCCTCGAATCGCTCCCTATTCCCTAGAGTATCTGGCAAATCACATTTGTTACCATCGCGACGAAGACTGCACATCCTGACGGCACTCCAACAGGTCATACTGCACTCACCAAACCGTCTCCTGTGATATTTGGAGGTCGAGATTAGATCCCAAATGGAAGGTTGTTTATGACGCAAATGATGACTCTGGATAACCTCATGACAATACCTTTCAACGTTTCAATATTTCACTTTCTTTAATGGTCGAACTTCGCGGGAACAAGATGACCTGGTTGGCAATGCCATGGAGATCTTGTCAAATCAGATCTTTGTAGGGATCTATTTCTATAGACGTGATAACAATGGTAAACAGTAGGAGCTGGCACAATGCCGACATGTCAGCGTCTGCACAAACGAACAGGGTCAGCCTAAAGTATATACAGGCAATTCATGCGCTTATTACAGAGCACAAATAGCAGCTATGGGCATCATGATCTTTTAAATTTGGGGTACACGCAGGTTTTTTAAACATTTTCAATATTGCTAGCGTTTTTGTTGTCTGCCATTTTGAATATTTGTCACCCACAAGATAATAATTCAGGAAATTATTCAGTTTTGATTGCTTTTATATTATCATTTGGACAGGGTTAACCCCAGTGCTGGATAGAGATATTTACAAAAATGCTCAGAATATATGTTTTACCAGAACTTTGATTAGTAACAGCTTCTTTTGACTAAATTTGCTGTTGAATATGAAGTTTACACTTCATTCAAACAGATTTTGAGTCCGTCTTAAGGTAATATGGATTCCAAGTACAAGAAATAGTATTGGGGCCGCATGTACGGATTGATCAGTCTGAAAACGTGTGCATATGAGGGATTACAAAGTTTTGTACCAGAACAAGAATACTCAGAAACATCTTCACCTAGATGTGGTGCATTCCCATCCGTACATCACATTGGGAGTTTCGTGACCGTTCGATGGCACTTAGGCAATTCGTCGTTCTGGCAGAGAAGTTACCCCAGAATGCAATCCAATAACACTCGACCCGTCGCCCTTGTAACGCTGAAAGAAAATCAAATTGCCTGGAAAAGCCTTCGGGGAAATTGTTGTAGTTCCACGGTGGATTTGCTTGTAGATTGAGACGGACGTCCGGATGGTTTGGAAACTATCCCTAAGTAAAGTTCAGCGACCAGCTGCCTTGGCTAATACTGATGTGAGGACGCGCTGTCCACATCAGTATCCTCTACAGTCTGTACACGTAATCTACTTGTTTGAGGAAAGTTTTCTCTGGTGTGGAAGTACAGCTACTGGAATGCCATGATGTACGCTCACTGCCTCTGTTCATATCAGCCTCTTTTTCGTTCGGATCCGCGCGTTCCAATTGGTGGTGGTGGTGGTGGTGGGTGGGGGAGTATGGCATTTTCGAAATGGCGGTGGGATCGTGAACGCCATGTAATGGTCCATTCCCAACTTAGCGATTCTCACAGTGTACAAAGACAATGTGACAAGTGTGCCAGCCACCCTCATTTGAAAACATACATAAACTTGTAGATGTGCCGCGTACCGACTAAGTATAGTTAAAATACACCTTCGTGTTGATAACCTTTTTTCTTATTTCTTTAGGGCTCAGAAACTCATATGAAAGGTCATGCTAAGAAGCACTTTAAACCTAATCCAGGTAATCCATCGCATTTCCGTGGATAAATGGTCTGTGAAATGCTACTCTGTCAGTCGATTAAGGTGGCATTAGTCTGGATCTGTCCGCCCACCCATGTACGTTGTTCGCAACCTTCAGGCGTGTAAATAGCTGTGAGCTGCTGGCCTTGACTTTACACGTACATTCTCAAATTCTCTCCAGGTTTTACTTCAAAGTACGTGGTTGAAATACAATCGACTAAGACATTACAGAGTTGTGCTTTAATTAAAAAAACTGCTTTCAGTAGATGATTTTTGCAGGTGTTCCACAAGGATCAATGTTGGGCCCACACTACCGCAAGTTGTCTACAATCTGGTAATATTTCTTCAGTAATTGTTGGTGTTGGCTGTTTATCGTACATTTCAAACATCATCAGAATGACCTGTGTTTATTTAATCTATAATTATAGTCCAGACAATGTATAGAAAAGGTTATTCCCATTTAAAAGTTCATTGTACTGTGTGGTGGACTTGTGAACTTTGACCTGTTCAGTTGCTGGAGGCAAGAGGCTTCCGTTCAATCTCCACGACGCCATCTTGGAATTAATCAAATGGTCTACGTGGTCCATGTATGCACTGCCATTTCTTTTATGTCTTTGACTCACCATTCTGTAACAAATAACGAGTATCGAAAATAAATCTTTTCCCGGAGGTTCCCTAGTCGGCCTTGAAGATAGACAGTAATAAAAGCACACGATAAAAGGCATATCTAGTCGTAAGTGACCAGATATAAACCGTCCATAAAATAAGCTTGCTGTTCATAAATTGTTTGGAATCTTTCAAGCTCCTCGTCTTGTACACTTAGGAATTCGAATCCTAAACTGAAGACTTACATTGATGTACGATAAGGAGGCATGGTATGAGAACATCTTGTTAATGTATGTATATGAGAAATCATAGCTCTATACGAAATTAATTGATAAAAGAAAATTGAAACCGTGTTTGCAATTTAGGTAAAACAATGGTGACGTATAGATTTCACTTGCAAAATCATAAATTCACTTTCAATTCTATATTCTATCAATAATTTCCAAAACCTCCCCAACTGAAGTCAGGTACCCATCCACATCTAGCTGGAGTGAGGAAATTCGTGTAAAATGCATTTCCCAAGGTCAAATGAAAACCATAGCCAGGAGTGACAGGAATCGAACTCAAGGCCACTCGATCCCTCCTCCGCCAGCCTTACCACTCGTGTGTCGACGCCACACAAATATGATACCATTTAACATATTTTAATTTTGACGGCATTATGTTGGTATTACGATTGTAGGCACCAATATTAAAAGATGTAACGGGCTGCAATATAACAGTAATCCGCTGGAAGTCTTAACCCAGTAAGTTTTACATTTCATATGTTTGACAATACGTAACTCATCGTGACAGTGTAAGCATTGGGAAAAAGCCTGTCTTGCACACACACCATTTTGACTGGATATAAGATTAGACCACGCCAAGTCGAAATCAATACACCAGGAGCCAACAACAAAGCGATGACTCGGTTGAAAGCAATAGACTGATCGGTAACGGCTTTGTGAAGGATTATTTCACAACTTGAGAAGCGGACAAGTTCAAGGAATACCTTAAGGTGGAGATTTAACATAATCCTGCTACGAGACGGATACAAGAACGCAGTCAGTCGTGATAAAGGACAAAAGACGGTTTGGATGGCAAGGAATTATATATATATACATATGCGTATAATGGTCTTTGCTATCTAGGAGTATGTGAGTATTATGGTTAAGAAGGTCTGCCTACAGATGAACGGATGACATATAACGTCTTTGTAGGCGGTGCACATGAAGATAGAACATAACAAATCGTTAATGCGAAGTATTTGAAAATACACCTATCATGGATTTTGCCCGTGGTGAAAGAGTGAATATCATTCCTTTAATGTAGTGCAACCGGCTGTCACACTGTCATATAAACATTGCTATTCACAGCGAAAATTGTTTTCGCACGATACTACAAAGAAAAACATTATCCTATACTTAGACATTTTAGAAAATACAAGAAAATATATGTTGTGGGGGCAAAGATTATCATCATTATCAAATGCAGCAAAAGTCTTTTCATTGAACAACATGAAATTGGACATGCAAGACGTGGGTGTGGCAAATCTTTCCATAGTCCTTTTAATGGATCCCATTGCCTCATGGGAGACGCGGGGCATGATGGGTAAAATCATTACCATGACTAGGTCGACTAGACGATGCCAGGTATGCAGTAGATTCCGTGATCATATTATACGACATAGTCGGCCACCGGCTTTTTGCTGTAAGGATGCATTTGGTTGTGTTACGCTTAAGCAATCACACTTGATCTCGTTGATTGATAAATTATGCAAATATCTGGTCATCAATGAGACAAGAAAATTGTCAGAATTTAGCCTTGGTACAAACAATGCTCCAGTATTCCCATATGGATATCATTATGTGTGTTGTTTAAAATAGGTTTTGATAAGTCGGAGCAAAAACGTCAATTTTTCCCAATCAAATTTAGCCATATGTCATAGATACTGTCAGTGTTGCATACATGAGTTTATCAGCTACTGCTGATAGACATTTCTCTTAAATCTACAATTGAATATCCATTTGTTATCAGAAAGATATGTAGGATGCCAACCAATTTTTTCCAAAGCCCAAATGTGCTCTTTGGCCCATGCTTAGAAATATCTTTAAGTTATCTTCTTCTTGGCAGCATCAAAAGCAATATAGGGCGACGAATTTTAAAGATGCATATGTACGTACGTAGAGGGACCTATGTCATGAAAATGCATTACGGCATGATGTTCTTTATGTTCCGTTCTTTTGAAAGAAGGTACATTGAAGAAAAAACATGTTTCCGGCAGTACTGAATTGGATAAAGAATAGAGACGTGGACAACGAATACGTACTTTACGCGGCGGATCAACGCTTATCTACGTCACACTGACGTCACATCTTTGAATTGCTGCGCGTATCTCTGCTTCTTATCTTTTCAGAATAGCGGCTGCCCTTTGTTGTCTTAAGAAAGTACGTGAAACTTCTTCCTTTTTCCTAGTACTCTAATAGAGCAGGATCCTTAATATCAATTTCGACGCAATGTTTTTTGGGCTCATTATCTTTGTTGTGTCGTCATTTCACAACTGTGGACTGCCTTCATGTCGCCTTTGGTCGTTTATATGCAATACAGATGGACACATCGAGAATATATGGTACATTTATGGAAAAACCAATCAAGGCATTAGCACGCTTCCAAACAGTAGCACGTTTTCCAATATTTTACCAATTCAATGTCAAAATGCATAATCCATATATTCAAAGACTTTCTTCTATCACATTGTTTAGTAATTGGTCGGGCAAAGAATTCAACCGAATTTTATAAGATTTAGAATTTGTACAATCTACATGTTTGTCAAATGTCAGCCCCAGAAAGTATGTTAACATTTCATCAAGAAGTTGTGTTATTGTATGTATATTATGCATACTAGTAAGTTAACGTGGAATGATGTAAATTTTCTTGCTGTCATTGACTTCATTTTATCCCTTTTTTCATCTACCGCTGTTTGCACTGTCATAAAAAGAAGAGACAAAAATCCCGAGACGCTATCTGATGTCGGTTCCATTTCTAGTTGCCGCGTTAGAATTTGGTTGAGTAATATCCTCACCAGAGCCATATGTTAATTTGCGAATATAGGGCGAGGGAATTAGAGCGAATGACGTCATATCCCTCTGAAATGCAGCAATGTCGTGGACTTAATGCGCTCTGTTCAGAAGAGAATAATCCATAGAAATGGATGGATTCAGCTAGCGAAATCCATAGGGAGACTTTTATTAATGTTTTACTCATTGGAAAGTGTCTGCCTTCAATGAAATATGTATGTCAAGGTAACGTTTTATGTTATTATTTTCATTGCTTTTTGTACAAAAGATCCTACTGAATAAAAACAATAGCAGAAACTGCACTCAAATGTAATGTGTATTGGTAAATCTAGTATCAACAGTAAGTGGGATTATAGTCACTCTAAAGATACATCGTCATAGGTAATGGGTAAGAAAAGGGAAAGTCTTGCGTGCATATGCATGCGTTCTGGCGAGTCTTAAATGTGCCATACACGGAATATACGGACCATAGGGGATACGGATATAGATAAGAGGCAGCTGAAGACAGACATTGTCAGTTTCGATGAAAGCAGTGGTGTTCACAACAAATCTCAAAACTACATGTGCAGTAGCCTTACTTTGTCCTTAGTGCTGAATTATTAACTGTGATGAAATCTCATATAATTTTTGAAGCAAAACTACATGCTGGTATAACGCCATGGAAGGAAGCTCAACCAAACATACAGGTACGCTAGATTTATGTTAAAATCAAATTTTTGTTATAGTGAAACGATGCATATCTTTGACGTTTTGTTGCAAGCTACGTTCACCGGTATCATATAAGGATTATGATGCCACTGTTTGTCTTGTAAACTGTTACCTACTGATGATTCATATGTGTGCCATGCAGGATGTGCAGACCACATGGGTTTGGGACGATTGTATCCAGTGAAAATACATGACAGCTGTGTCTATCCTTTCCGATAGGATTCTCGGAAGCTCAATATAAACGCCAGAGGGTGTTAAGGTAACTTGCTTTGATTTTCCTCACCATGACGACATCTGTCCTCAAAAATCGATTGTCTCTTTCCGCCTCAGGGACCAAACAATAAGAGAGATAAGATGACCTATGAATCTCGTGTACAGCTATATCATTTTACCAACTTGCCTTAATTGTGTGGGAAAAGATGAAAACAAGTTGTCTTTTTCGGACTTGCGTCAGGAATGACTCATATGTAAGAAGCCAATAAAGCTTACAAATTGGAAGAGAAAATATATGCAATAATAATCATAGGCGCATTGCAGGTTTAATGTGCCTTGGTTTTTCTGACAAAATGTAAATCGAAGACTATTCTTAAGACATCTAGTAATATTTACCTACTGGCAAGAATGTACCTATTGTATGGTACATGTTGTCATGTTTTCATATGTAACGGTGGTGAAACCATTGACAGATTGATATTCTAAAACTGATAAAGACGACCTATGGATTTATCCAAAGAACAGCAACAATTACAAGTCGAGCCTTTAAGTTAGCCATGTAGACAACGTCCCAGTATACCGAGCAACACTTTGGCCCGAAGGCACTACAGTATGTGCCTTTCTGGTTCAGGTTTCCAGCATATGTGACGAGAGGTTTTAATGGATTCATGCCCAACCCTGCACGCAGAGCCGGGAACGACAGCGTGCATTACTTAATCTTAAAAGCCTACGTGAACTCCCAAGTCACAGCCGAGTTTTTCTAGGAAAACGTGACCATATAGGGCGAGACATATGCTGAGGAAGATTGGTACGGACTATTCATTAAGCAAAGGAAAGCGCAGAGACTTTGTTTTAGTTGAAGGAAAATGTCAAAAACATTTCGAATCTTATATCGAGACCACCGCCTGCGTTGCTTTGGTGCGGTTCCTTGCGTATAGATAATCTACTGGTATTTAAAAGTAAGTCTGATCGACCATATCATGTGAATTGAAGATATACAAATTTCTCTTGTAAAAGATTGGATTTCAAACAGGAGGCTTGGAGAGATTTTATGTTCATCCCTCCCCTTGGAGTTTGAAAAGGCAAGATGTATTACATGTGGAGCCTTTAAAGTCGACGTTGTTCATCTCATTTATAAATTCCAGGAAAAAGGGGTTGTCTAAGGAGTCAACTGTATGAACTTGAGAGAGTTGTCAAAAGAGTAGCTATTAGATTGAAGAAAGCATTGACGTGGATTTTCTTCAAAGGTCTGGTATAGATTGGCCTTCACTTACAAACTACACAAAGCAGTATGGTATTTTTTAAGAAAAAATTACTGTATGAAACGTACATGTAATGTTGAAGTAAACAAGTAAACAATTTTGTTGCGGTATTATAACTTTTTTACATTTGGCAACGTAGGCCTTATGCTAAATCAGATTACACTGAGCTGTATATGAATTATGCCTATGAAATAATGAAAAAAAAGGAATCGTGTCAAAAGATTTTCACTGTCTGTTTACCCAGTAGATTTCGGTTAAATGAATCTCTTCAAAACTCCATTAGGCCTAGTGCTCCTGTGAAGGCAACCCACCTCGTTCTGAGAGCACTCCATTAAACACGTGTACCCGCAACGACTGGACGTTCTGTCCATGTATTAGTTGAAGTTAAGGCTGGTCTATTTCAATCAGCGATGTGGTGTTCACGAATAAATTCTTCCAATAGATGCACAGCAGCCTTCCGTTGTCCTTGGTGCTGAAAGGTGACTGTTATTAAATCTGATACAATTTTTGAAACAAAAACGCATGCTGGTATAACACCATACAAGCAAGCTGAAGGAACATGTAACGACAATAAATTTGAAGATTTAACCCAAACCATGATGACAGATTGATAGCTTACAATTTCAGTATTATTTTATGTTTTTTGTGTTTGTCCCCCGCTCACCAGTATCAAAGGAGGATCCCTAGTCCATTGCAGGTCTTATCTAGCTGTTTACATATGGAAGGAAAGTGTTTGAAACGATTATCTGGTGTGAGTGCTGTGCTAGCCAAAGGGCATGGATATGTATGGTGACAAGATACATGTTCAATGCCATCGGACACAACGTATGCTACGGACACGTGTCAGATTTCTTAGAAATTTTACGGACGTCATTTCCCGGAATTTATATGGTCATATAAGCTTGGCATTATTAAATCTTCTATCTATGTAAATGTACATGAGCTTTGGGAAATAAGACAACATTACGTCCATCTATCCTCAAGCACTTCACATGGAAATCCGTATCAGGACGAAGATCTTATCGGCTAAGATTTCCTGAAAGTTGTTCATGGTTGCATAACTGTGAAGTTACATAACATTCAAGTCATATAACTTTGACATTGCACAACGTGCAATCATATATGTGAGTTTAAGAGCTATTAGACACAAGCGAACAATTAATACATCTTATTCAATCACTATCGCTATCTAGACGAGTTCATCAGCTTCGATTTCCTGAAACTTGTTCATGGCTGTATAACCGCGACGTTATATAACATTCAAACGAGTAAATGAAAATCTCTCTCAGAGTGGTAGCAGATTTGTAAGCCCACGTGAAATCAAATTAGCCACTTTGATAAGTAGGTTAAAAGCAATACAGATTAAAGCATTTGCAGCTGTGTACGACACGTGCTTTTAAAACTATTGTCAATGACAACCGTTGCGGTAGTTAAGTGCTAATTTCAAACATCAAGTAATGTGTAAGTGTGTAAGTGCCCACTCAATAAAGTTAAACATGCCCCACTTTGTACTATAGGTCTGGAGTGCAAAACACGGCCGAATTTCAATCCAAACCTTTTAGTATTGATTTAGCTAAGCCGCTTGTGCTACAAGAATGCAGTTTTAGAAAATTGGAACGCCTCCGCATTGCCAACATTGCCATTGAAACGTACGTCTAACAATATTCATTCAACATGATTCATATATATCAATTCAAAACGTATTGTTTTACTATTTCATCTTTTAATTTGTTTCTATTCCTTTTTTAGATTTCTTATTATTTTTTCTCCATGTTTCCCCTAATGCACAGCCTCCAGACAAAGACTTTTCCCTCAAATAACCTTTAAAAGCAAACAAACCAAAAAATAAAGCTGTCTACTAATCCGGATTTTCTTTAAAGTCCTCCTTTTGTATGCCGTGATCTTGCCCTTTAACTTGTTATACGGGGAGTAGCGGTGCTAATGGTGCTGAACTATTCCCGTTCCTTACCTTCCTTTGGTGCGGGATAAGACGTAATCAACCCCTGATTTAAGAAGAAAGGTCAAGTGTGACTTTGGACCACGATATACACCAACCTTTCACTCAAGTGCAACCCGAAAACATTTGTGGTGGCTTAAAATCACATTTTGCGGGCGGAATAGGTTCAGCCACTTACGTTTGCAAAGTGGTTTGGGGTTAAGTTACTTCGTTGACGTCTTAAATAATGTCTCAGATTTCTTCTTATGAAAGGTCATAGGTGCAGGATCACTGCTGTCGCTGACGTGCAGGCGTGTGTATTGTAAACCGTTATTGAATTCATGAAAAGGCGACTTTCAATTTTTCAATGAATGGCGTGGTGATTGCCGTGACATTTAGTGTCTTTTTTGTGTTGGGGAGGGGGGTATTTTTATAACCCGTTTCTGGATATTGTTTGTTTTGCCGTATAAAGGCGACACAACACTGACAAATTCACCCTTTCAGATCTACCTAACACTTCTACTTATGTGAAATGTCATATGTGAAGTACGTTCAATGACACTAAGTTCACTGCTTCAACTTCGTCACCAGTTACTCGATATATAGAATATTGAGATGACATTATCATAAAAATATTCCTACTGAATATTTGTTAATCATGTTTCAATTGAACTAAACAATTTGTGGGTAAAAGAAGTAAAATAGTATTATCTATGCCTATATTGACGCAATTTAGCTGTTATTGCACTCTATACTAGATTTTTATATTTCTAGAATGTTAGATTTTTTTTTCATTTCTAAAACATAAGATAACAAGACCGGAATGAACATTTTGTCCGAATTTTACCTATACGTGAACCGAAAAAGACATATGGCCTTCGGTAATTTGTAAATTATTGTTTCATGTCCGAACAAATCCACCCGACGTCAAAACACGCTCATTAAAACTCATAAGTCGATTTGCTTCGAATGTGACTGTAACTAATAATGCCCTTGGGGGATTACCTGAAGATGATACACAGAATGGAGTTGTTCGGATTTCAAAGTCCGTACGATAGCACTAGTCTGTGATGATTGTGTGTTCTTTGAGATTATACCATGCTTTGATGGTGGCTCTCGTATAACCTTTGATCGAGTATACCGAGCTATGTACAGTTTGATGTGCTTTAACGCATACTGCCGTCGCATCGTGTGCTTTTAGTGTGGCTTGGGTTTAAATTGTATGCTTGTGAGGCCATCCAGAGGCAGAATTTTATTGGACCTTTGGGATCAAATAAGGAGCATATTCTGTTTTATTGATATTAATTTGGTTTGTCGGATGCTATGGCTACTGTATGCATTGTAAACCAGAGGCAGAGCGCAATTCAGGCAACCAGTAGTTAGCTGCAATGATGTCGTGTATTGCATTGTATTGTACTGTATTGTATTGTGTTGTATTGTATTGTATTGTATCATATTACATTATATTACATTATATTATATTGAAAAATAAACCAGTCTCACATAATCAAAGACGACATCATTTGGAAATTTCTGAGGGACCCTACCGATCTTTTAATCTGGAGAGACAGGATATAAATGGGAACAGAAAAGAAAACATAAAAGACTTGCCGCGTGTCTGGATTTGTAGAGCGTGAATAGATAATTTTACAACCATCAACGGAGATTAATCTAACAATCGATATCCGTACAATCTGTGTTTGGAGTTTGCCGAATGTAGTGCATATAGTTATTCTTTTGATAATGGGAAATGTTCCCTTTCGTTTCTCAACTCTGGTATAAAAAAAGTATGACATATGTAAAACATGCCGTTGCGCAATGCCCAATCGGCAACGCCCCTGTAGTTAGATTAAAAGCAGGGTCACAAATTGGCTCGCTTGTCAGCGGTGAATCAGCCGGTGTGATGTAGTGCGCCGTCCCAGGGAGCCGGCGTCCCACCTTATTACGCATACGTGAGTAGGCACGTAGCAGCAGCTGGTAATCCCGTACGCCGTAGTCGTTATTCTACCATTTGCTTCGCTCGTATCAACAGCCAGCGCTGAAGCTGTCCAGGAAGTCCTATCGAGACAATCTTCGTCTCTGCTGTAGATCTATTCTTATGGCGCTCTGCAGTCGATAAAAGAAGCCGTACTCTTGCCAAAATGAGTTCTGCTGTCCATGCAAGCTCTGCGAGCTTAACTGTAGGTCAAAATATGACTTTGAACGGAACATTTAAACCAGCGGACTCTACGAACACGTCCTTCGGGGAGGAAGTGTTGTTCCTCCCGCCGCTACATCTCGCCACCGTCGTGATCAGTGCCGTTCTTCTCATCCTTGCCGTGCTGCTTGGTACGGCTGGGAACACGCTGGTTCTGATTTCCTTCGTTCGCAACCGTGCTCTACGAACTGCTACTAACGCCATGGTGGTCAACTTGTCGGCGGCGGACCTGCTGGCCTGCACCGCCGCCGTGCCGCTGGGTTTGGCGGTGGTGTTAGCGAGCACAGCCAGCACACCGCTACCCAGTCAGCTCTGCCATATCCAGACCTTCTTCTCAACCCTGTGTAACCTGGTGACGCTACTGATGCTAGTAGGGATCAGCGTGGACAGATGGCTCAACATCACATACCCCTTCACAAGGTAGGACCAGCTCCCTGTCATAAAAAATACACATCATCAAACAAGTGTCTCTGTTCTATCAGCTTTTCTCCATTGGGAGCCCAGTTTGCTCACTTAAGCTACGTTGTCACTTATTTGCAAATTTAAAACCACATTTAACAATTAGTGCTAGAAGTACAGATGGCAATGGTAATTGGGAACATTTTCGTTGCTTTTACATCTATTCATTCCATCTTTGAGTGCTCTCTCGAATTGATTTATCTGTTTCGCAGTTGAATATGTGCTATGATTATTTGTTTTCTATGTTCTGTATGCGTGCTTTGTTTCTGAAAATTGATAAATACACTGCTTTG
Organism: Branchiostoma lanceolatum; assembly: GCF_035083965.1. Taxonomy (NCBI): domain Eukaryota; kingdom Metazoa; phylum Chordata; class Leptocardii; order Amphioxiformes; family Branchiostomatidae; genus Branchiostoma; species Branchiostoma lanceolatum. The sequence continues at coordinate 27,918,471 of NC_089722.1, read as the reverse complement.
ACAATACAAACTATATGGTACATGCAGAACATCATTCGTGAAATTGGACCATGTACCCTCGGGAAATTAGAGGGGGACATGATTACCAATAAGATGAACTTCAGCCAATTATTGCTTGACTGTATGTCAACTGAAATCATGACCCTGAAATACACCCTGCGGTGTTATGAGATTTTCATCTGGTGTGTGTGTGTGATGAATCGAAGCCGACATCGATCTTGTGTAGACGGTGAAGCTGTGACCATGTTAGCTTCAGTTCCGCTCGCTTACTCGCGCCTTCATGGCTGGTGCGAACTCGTGAAGCTCACGCGACCTGCATTAAGCACTACCCTACTTTCATGTACTCCGGATTTTATCAAAGACTCGGTGCGATCTGCGTCAAAGGAACGCTGCGAGAGTATACAACGACATGGTTGCATGTACTGTAGACGTGCGCTTGTACATGCCGCACACGGGAATAAACTTATGATTTTTCGGGCGAGACTAAAATGTGTACTGGCAATGTCTGTGATTAAGAATTGCATAGCGCAAACACTGTCCCACGACCTCTTATGAATAAATCATAAACTGAAGATTAAGGATTTAAAATGTCACAAGTAGTAACCTCCGGCAGTGTAAAATATGGGGGTTGGAAGTTATGGTTCAGATGCAACACAAAATGGGTGGTGTTTCATAGGATTTACATTTGCATGAATTAGGTTTATGGAAACAAAGCTTTCGAGCAAATACAAGGTTAAGGAATGGACGCTATCCCTACACATGTCAAAGATAACTGATGTCCTAGATGCTAGGTTCTTTAATGTTCTTCTTTACACATTTTACAAGATTTCACCACGGCTTTAAATTGTATCCTTTTTGTTAAAAGATAACCCGTGTCTTTTTTTTAATGTATACTGTTTTAATGGGTTTTCATACCTGGAATAAAGAAATAATGTAGTTAGATGCTAGGCTCTTTAATGTCCATCTTTACATATCATTTTTTTTGATTGGATCCTTTTCTCTAGGTAGAAGATAACTTGTGTCTTGGATGCTAGGCTCTTTGATGTTCTTATTTTCACATAAAAGATTTCACTCCGTGTCCTTTTAGTTGAATCTTTGTTCTCTGTCATGAAAAACGTGTAAGCTTACATCTGACGAAGCTCATAATTAGAAACAGCTTCATAAGTAAGCGTGCGTTCCGGCTCTTTGTGTGATGGCAGATGTTTTAGTAAGCCTTCGGGCCTTTATCCAATCACTTCTATTGTATATTCTGATTGCCGACTGCTACAAGACGCGACCTGCGAATGAAAAACAAGACAACAAAACGCGGCATACACAGTTCATCAAATTTTAAGTCTTTGATCATGAAACATCTAGGTACTCCCACAATGTAGGTAATCCTACAATTCCCCAAATGGTACTGAGATAGTGTACGCAAAAAATAGTGACTCAAGCAACTGGATAAAATTTTGAAACAGTCAGACGTTTCTGAGAGCATCCGCTATCTTTCTTAAGTCACTGACGAAAGATAGCGGATGCTGTCTGAAACGTCTGACTGTTTCGAAATTTTATCCAGTTGCTTGAGTAACTATTTTTGGCGTATCCTATTACCTGGATATCTTACCTTCATCAACGTACTGAAATAACGTTTTATAATTAGCTGTTAATGCATTAGTTGATTCTGTGCAGTCCGTGACAATTGAGCTCGGCTATAAAATGATATGATTGTGATATTCATGTATATAGCTAATCCTACATTCTTGGCGATCCTCCAATTCCTAAAATACTGAAAACATATTTTAGCTGTTAATGCAAGAGTTGATCTCGCTGTCCATGACTCGAGAGCAAAGCTATGATGATGCATGTTGGTAATCCTATGGTATTAACTCTTCACGGTGACCACGCAACGCCTGTAATACCGTTTTAGTGAGTAGGCGTGAGTTCCCTGCTGATGCATGAATGGAACATGGACTGATTGGAAGATTACATGATGGAATATTACTCACATGGACATCAAATGACAACAGCTATATATCTGCGTTAGAGTTTACATGTGGATTTTCCCCTGGATTCCTTTAGCAAAGCAAACAATCATGCCTCTAACGGGCCACGAAGCACATTTACAGGCTGATGTGCATGGACAAAGATTGTCCGTTGTAAAATATAACACTCATTAAAGACCCACTATGTAGTTTTAGGCCAATACAGAAAGTAGATTTTCCTACTGTTTCTTTGCATAGCAAGCTTTATCAACTCTATAGAATTGCTTACCGATATTCAGGAAGGGAGGTTACAACATTACTGCACCATACAAACAACTTTAAAAAACTGTTATCCTCCATCTAAAACAACACACAGTGTGAAACTAACACATGGCCACACATGGCTTCTGTACTTCTTATCAGGCTGACCGCCCAGTGGGGTGCCTGTTTACAGTTCACCAGTTTCTGTAAAAAATCATCCTTACCAGAGTTCTTGCAATTTTAAGGGAAAATGACCACACTTTATTGATACCCTTCAAAGTAGACTCTCTAGAATAGATTAATAGCTGTATTCTACCCTCTTGGAAAAAGATATGAGTGTTTCCAAAGTAGAAGAGCTTCATGGCATCTGGCAGTCTAAAGTGTGCCTAAGTGATTAGACCACCATGGGGGTCCTCCAGCGCACTGGGATGTTGTTGTTTATCTACTATTGAGGTGGTGTCCGGGAGTTTTTGTTTTGCTTTTGTACAGTTCACAAATACCAAAAATAGACGAAATAATGAAGAACATTGAGATTTGTTCACAAGAATATTTTCAATTTTTGCGCCAAAATCCTACATAGTGGGCCTTTAAACTTGTTAGATTGAACAAACAGCCGTTTGAACGACAGCTGTGAAGTCACCCCCAATTTTCCGGAGGGAGACATCAAGTTTGTTCCATTTGGCTACTAGACATTCGAGTAGCCTGATTAAATCGCGCTTATAGAGCTGCCCAACTACGGAGAGCCTATCACAGCCTCGGATTGCGGAGATTGCGTTACACAGACTACTGGACGAGGAATGGAAGACATGGCACATGTTGACGTTTCACATTAAAACAAGCATATAGCATAGAATTAGTCTGAAGTACAGTACTGCTGCAGAAAGTTCAATTTACGAAATTTTATTTCATTTTCTGTAAGATCTTACGATTATAAATTTATGTGTAAGTCATAGATACATGACATAGATTTTCAAAAAGAAGCACGAACTACAGCTCGGTGTCGCTGTTAATAGATCCAGCAGTGTGAAACAGAACCAGTCTGAAGTGTTCTGAGGAAGGTGACAGACGGTCACTGAGACGCCGGCTTGAATAAAACATTTGCTGGTGTGCAAAGTACTTTGCTATTCAATGACTTACCAACCTGATGAAAGTACTGACGGATGAAATACGTGCTACGGTTTGAAATTCTAGTTGATAGGACCACCGTGGTTTGATATTATATCATAAAGAAAGCTAAAAAAAGACAAGAGTGGAACACCTACTGCGGTCCCTCCACTTTGATTACCATAATTCAGACAGCGCTCTTACCAAGGTGTTCGTCTCCATCTGCAATAGCGCTATGCTTCACGTCTTCCATCAACAACGTCAATCAAACAAAGATTTCAGACAACCGTCGTGGGAGACTGGGGTTGACCTACACTTGAAGCCGCAGCAAAATAAAAGCTTTTATCCGGAAATCTGTCTTGACTCCTACATGCGTACTTCGTACCTTAGGGAACGTAGCGTTGGTCAACACTAAAGGCCAACTCTCTCCACCGATCCATCAAGCTCAGCCGCGAAGCGACAAGTTTTGGTGAGGTGGCACAGATGGTTTGCACGGCGCTGCTGGAAACAAACATTGCCAGACTTAAGTGGCAATTACATCTACTCTGGCACGTCGTAAGCACTTGTTTCAGAATAATGCTGTACGGTAGCGATGCTACATGCGTATATTACATGTAAGAAAACGTACCTAGATGTGATTCCTCCGTGATGGAAGTGATTTTTTTAAAGTTTGTGTATGGACCTGTGTGTGTGTGTGCTTGTGTATGCATGTGTGTGTGCTTGTGTGTGTGCGTGTTTGTGTGTGTGTGCTCGCATGTGTGCATGTGTGCGCGTATGTGTGCGTATGTGTGTGTATGTTTCTGCCCTACTTTAGCCAGCATAACTAAAACCCTACGTAGAGATTGTGATTATACTTTAGTATATACCATATATTGATGTAGTAGTATTGAGAATATGAAGGTCAAGGTCTATTTTGGGGCTTCCTTGCGGATTTCCTCGGTACTGCTAAGTAATTTTCCGGACATGTTTTGGTCTTGATGTTTTGGGGTCGGAAACATACACCCTCTAGCAGCTCGTTGGATAGCTAATATATATTAAGTGGGAGAGGCACAGAATACAAAAATGCAGCTGACGATAATGCTATCCTACAATTGCACCATGTAATGCATATCCTGTGGTGATCACTCGAAAAAACAATGACTTTTCTCTACCTTGATTTTTCATATAATACAGAAATTCAATACAAATTTCAGTACTGCTGCGATCTGACTTTATGCCGACCGAAAACGAAAAGAGTAACGACCGTTGTTCACATTTTCCTAGCCAAATGTCAAGGCGGACTATATACTGGCGCAACCCGACTGGTTTCACATTGAGCATCCTGCCATGTCGTATTAACATCATCCTATCAACTTTGTTATTAGCGAGCCGGGAATTTGTCTGTATCATATTTGGATTTTCTCTCTTTGAACTGACGGTGGAGATGCTATACAACAGGTGATTTGATGAAATTTGAGTTCGTCCGAACTCGTGGATATAAAGCAGCTATAATTATAAAACATATAAATTATACGTTTAAATGTATAAATTAGATATATGTTTAAATGTATAAATAGATTTAAATGGATTTAAATGTATAAAGTATCCAAATTATATGGTTATGTAGTTAATCTAGGTATATTTCTATCTGCTGTATTCCTTTTTTTTCATAAATGGATTTTCTTTCTCTTGGAACTGACAGCTGGTAAACTATGTAACAACTTTATTGCCATTCCCGTGCACTTGGATCCAATATCGGTATTGCGGTGGATATGAAATGGCTGTCATCATTGAATTATATACTTCGTTTATTTAGGTTTCTGTCTACTGCATTCTACCAGTTTATAAATGGCAATCTAATCATAATCATTTATCATTGCACTTAGGTTTAGTGATATTAGCTGGGTGGTGTCCCGGTGTGCGCTATGACTGTGCGTGGCGGTAGTAATGAGGTGCACCCGCCAATACCTTGCTAACAAATTACGTGTACCTAATCAGATTTAACACAAACTCCAGTTGTCAGGAGTCGTGTTAATGGTAATTGGGATGCATTACGTGTTTCGCCAGATATGATTTGCCAATATGGGAAACAAAAGGGCACATCATACGTACATCAGAGAGAACTTATTACCAGTACAAGCAACGCAACTAAACGCGTGTGCGTCAGTGAGCACTATTGGGGGAGCCGCTCACGTGTAAGACGTAACAAGTACACGAGTGTGGCCCTTACACTAGGACGGACATCCAGCCCCTTAATAAGGATGATAGCTAAAGACCAGTAGGAGAGAGATGAGTTGTGAGTGTCTGGAGAGGGTTTTAATGATGTCGCTCGTCAGGGGTCCAATTATCTCAAACATAAAGTTTGCACCTGAAGCTCTCTGCGTGTCATATTATAAAATCTTATCCAAAATGATATTACCGACTCACACAAGCAGTTGTGACTTCGAAGAAATTTTGGAGGTAGTAGTACATGTAGTAACACCGTAGTCAATAGTACTGTTCTATCACTATACCCTTCTGTACTATAGGTACACACGATTTTTTGAAGGTAGTGGTGATGGTGGTAATGTTACGGCAATTAATAGACCGATCCCAAGGCCACGCCCCCTGTTCGATTTCGAACACCTCCGTCAAAAACAGGGTTTGACGGACCGAACATGGCCGCCGCGGCTAGGTTGAAAATACTGCCACTGACTTCGGTTTAGCTTTTGTGGCACTGAAACGCTTTCAGAGCGGCCCATATAAGAATGCTACGTCTTCTTTGTTGAAGGCAGTATCCACCGGGTAGAGTTGTTTAAGGAGGGGATAGGTGTAGTTGGGTGAGAGCGTAATGTTTTCGGTCAATGTTAAAGCAGTAAGCGCCGCATAGCTTTCCGTTGTCGGTGGGCATCAGCGCCCAGTTTTTGACAAGCAGCCGATGCACGTGTAAAACAGGGTTCATATATCTGTGACAGGGTTCCCACTGTATTGACTGCATGCATAACAGCTGCATGGTGTTTAGTAACTAAGAATTAAAATGCATCATTGTACTTCCCTGTTCACCTTCAAGTTAACCAGTTTCACACACCAGTAACTGAAGATACGAAACTCTTCGCTAGCGGACTTTGTAGTAGTCAGCATGTGGTACAAGCTTCCTCTCCTTGAGTGCCCGATCTATTTTCTTTTTAAATTCGTTTTTGTTCTGAGCATGCATTCAACCAAAACAGTGGAAAACCTGTCCCAGATATACTTACCCTACTTTACACGTGCCATTTCTGCCCCGCCAACGCTATTTTTGACGGAGGTGGGCTGAATAGAACAGGGGGTTCTATGGGTCTTCTATTCATTCGATATGGTGTTTGACAGGATCGGTCTATTAACTCATTACCAACATCTCAAGGTATGAGTAATTTATATATGAATTCTATATACATGTCTTAAGAATGTGAATTTATTGCCATAGTGATAAATGAATGACGTTTCTACCAATGGATTCTGCGTGTACTTATTTTAAAAGAGCTTTAGGTAAGGGACCTTACTATTGAAATATTTAATTTATGAATTGTTCAATAAAAACAACTGTTACAGCACTAATCTTAATTTCTGGCCATGATCTATATCTGCCCTTTGAAAAAAGTGCGCGATCTTCCGAGTATATTACGATATGTGTCACAGAAATGGTGGCGCGTTTTGCGTCATGTAGGCGGTAATGCTCTTATCTTAATCTGAAATGTACGTGGTAACGGAAGGACTTAGCTGTCCAGGTCCAGGATGTAGGAATCTACCCACAGGCACCATGCTAAGACTAAGCAGAACGTTATAATTCTGGGACAGACGAAGCTTCCCCGGGGCCCATAGATAGTACCTCTAATGTGTGTAAGAGGATTGGGCAAGTCCTTTGTTTCTAAATTGTGAGTTATTGGCCTAAAGATACAAGAGGCAAAGATTAGATGTATTTTGAATGCCTACAATTAGCGGAAAGATAGGTAGCATTTGTGCCGTTTTAAAATAACGGCTGTACGGGCAATGCAGTCGAATTGTATTTGGTAATCGTTTTATTTTCAGTTAAGATTCTAAACTTAACCCCAAACGTCAGGATCTTTTCTTCGTCTATTTTCAGGGGCCTGCTTTTGACACCTTCAATATCACTTGCATGGTCCAACGCCGATCCCCTGAATTCCTAAATATAGAGCGTGCTAAGTGCAAATATCCGTAGAAGGCGTTTCCTCTTACTTGGCTAATAGAAAATATAAAAATAGCTCGTAACTAAAACTAAGCGGATTTTCAAGAATAACGTAACCTTCAGGGGGCACGTATGTTTGCACTGTATATGTTATCTGCCATCTACTCTTCACAGAGTTCGGAAGAGCTTTGGCAATACTGCACTTTAATTACATTTCCAGGTTCTATCTATAATCTCGCCAAAGAAAGCTTTAGTATAATTATGGTCCACTATTGTTGGCCTTGCGGGGTGTCTCTGTGGTGTAGTGGTCTGCGCCTTCTGCCTCTCACCACATCTGGTTCAAATTACTTGGACCAGAAGGACTGGGGTTCAAGCCCCAGGTAGGACACCTCTGGTACATACTTCTGAAACAGTATGGAAGTTAAACACACTTCACTGCCAGTGGACTAGCCCCCTGCTACAGTGATTTCACCACAGTGTGGCCCAGGGCTATGAAACGGAGATGGACACCGCCCTATACATCAATAATGGTGTGGGAGGATTTTTTAAAACTAATTGTTGGCCTTGGGGTGTTTGCCACGGTTTTGTCCATAACCCAGCGGTCCAGGTTTTGAATCCTGCCTCCGATGTTGTACTCTTGAGGAAGGCTCTCTATACGATTTTCCTCACTCCACCCAGGTGTAAAAATGGGTACCTGACACATGGGGTCAACCTTCCCATAACAAAGCACTGCCCATACGGCCTCAAAAAGACTATGGAACTACCTTTACCACCATCAAAACAACACCACACCTTCTAACTCAAAAACCACAACCAACTACGTGTAAATATGGCGTTGAAAAGTAATGAAATTTGAATCAAACCATTACCTGTTACCATGTATTCTAAATGTACCGAGCGAGCTTATGAACGTATAGAACGTATAGAACTTTGAATATGACAAGCTCAACATGGTGTGCAATGTCATTTTACCCGAAATCGACCCACAAAAACTACATCTTTAACATTTGCTTTTTCTTTCCATTCTAGTTCCTTCATGAATTCCTCAAAGCAGTTTCCCCGTCAGAAGCTTGAGGGAACGTTACATATGCACCTCTGTTGTGTAACTAACCCACCGTTAAATCTGATTCGGCACCTCAACAAATGCCCGCAGCAGCACACACGCAAAAGAGAAACATTTCAAACGCGTGATTTTATCTCCTGTTGGCCTCACATGACTAACAAGTCTGGCAATTTTATCGACCTTGCGCTATTTCATGGGGAAGTACGGAACAAGATAAGACGGGTTCCGGCTGGGCTAAAGGCGATAAACGGTTGGTTTGATGATATGTCCGGGTTGAGGTGAACAGTCTGGATTTCGTACAGGTTCATGCTATGATCATATTCCAAAAGCGGGGCCCGGCCGGGCTGTTTGCGAGAAGGACAGGTATGATGTTAAAGAGAGCAAAATACTTGTGACGTTGAGAAATTGGGCATAATTTGTGTATATTTCTTGATATACACTTTTATTTTTGAGTCTCCTCAAACAGCCCGGCCGGGCCCCGGCTTGGAAATGTGCCCATAGCATTACCCAGAACCGTCTGGAAACTCCCGTAGCTTCTATATAACATTTCTTTTCTTTAGCTAGGAAGCACGCTGGTTTAAACCCTTGCGGGGTTATATCGAAGACTTTAGAAATTGTACTTGTATCATGTTTTGGGATGCTTAGCCATCAATTATTAATGTCATATTTCTGTCCCCATCATAAGATGGCACACGAGCTGTGCCTCTAATATTTACAAGTTTCATAAGACTCTCAGTAGATTCACCACTTCAACCATGCAGAAGAATGACGTTCTGTCGGCATAGGCTAGCAGGCGTTCACTTCATATGTTGAAAGCCTTCTCTCTGTCAAAATGAAAGAAACATAAAGACCACACCATCTCAGCCTAAAGTACGTTTTCTGTTAGTAAGCCTTTTCTTTAAGCATTCTACCCGATAACCTTCATGATAATTCACCATATCCAAGGTGGGGTAGCTTTATCACTCAGACTGAAAACTGCATGACATGATGGATACAAACGACATGCGATACCTTTAAAGAATGACGTTCTTTTAACTTTGATGTAACTTCCTCTTGACTATGATTTGTGCTTGGTATTTGCCGTTGCCTCTTTGCCTTATACAGTGGTTGGCACTTTATGTATAGGCAACACTTCATCAGAACCTATTCTAAACAAGAATCCGGTTAAAAGATTCAGCAACTATACATCATTTGAATGGGAAAGCAAAGTTTAGATGATCGTTTCTCTTTAGGTTTAGGAACTTCACATCATTTCTCCAAAATCTACCTTTAACCCTCAAACACCCGAGTGGGGTCATTTTTGACCCCAGGCGTGGATTTTGACGTGCTATTTGAACATGTTTGATCTGAAAAAAATTCCTTCCGTGATTTTGTCAGTAGACATCTTTTCTAACCTCTCATAATTTTCTAGGGAGATGGGCACAATAATGTTGACGTTATATAGGAAAGTCTGTGTTGAGTCCGCTGGGGTCATTTTTGACCCCAGCCAAAATCATGTGCTGTTGTTGAGACCTGCCCTCTGTTACTCCTGAACTACGTATTGTATGACCACCAAATTTTTAGAGGATGATGCACATGTAAATTAGTATTACCATAACAAATTTCATGTCATAATGACGTAATATGACGTCATTATGACGCAATTTTATGGGATTCTATCCGCCATCTTGGATTTTGGCGGATGACGTCATCAAATCAGCATGAAATATCGATGTTGAATCATAAAAGTTACATTGGATTATATAAGATGATAATAATGTAAGAAAATACATTTGGCGTACCAACAAAGCCTCGAAACGTCATTGTTTGAACTGAAATTAGCAGATTTTGTAAAATATGCCTGTCAAAAACCCGTTGCCATGGCAACACGAAAAACGATGAACTTACTTTATAAATTTGAAATTTTTGTTAAGGACATTTTATAAAAAGGCACCAAGTTTGGTGCCTCTCGCTTAAGCCGTTCATTAGTGATGCAACATGAAATTTGGCGTGGGCCTCAAAAATCCCCTCCCGGTATAAATAGGAATAGTTCAAGAAGTGGTCCTTCTGATATTTTTGCATAAATTATGATAATGAACGGGAATTATTCATGTCTAAAGATGCCAAAACATTCCTCTTACATTGATGAATCAATGTATGGATAACAATCAGCGAAAAAAGTGAAAAGGGAGGTTTTACTGAACAAAACATTTTGGGGTCATTTTTGACCCCGCTCAGTCATTTTAGTCGCAAAAATAGGTTCGGGTGTTTGAGGGTTAAATCATTGACACACTGACAGGAAATTACCTGCAAAACACGGCATTCACCGTTGTCGCCAATATAGCAAACCGTTTCAAATCCATGATCTTTTCTTTGAGCCTCCCATATGTTAGTATCGTTCGTGGCAACGCAATATTTCCAGAGCAAAATCCTGCACCGCTGATGGGGTTTTGGGAGAAACTTAACGCCAGTAAGATTTATCATGGTTATTCCTCAATAGAATGACAGCGACAGGGCTGCCTTCTTCTGGGAGGTGTGAAAGACAGTTGTCTGTGTCCCACGTGGAGAGCATAGCACTTTTCTCGACACTAGATGTAAATTGCTAGAACCTTTATTGCACCCAAGGTGTCATCAGATATTACCAATACCCGACAGTACTGTATGTATCTGACGCATGCCGTGAACTGACTGGTGAAGCACACAATCTGAAATTGAATCTTAAAGATGAAGTCTGTCTTGTCCCGAAAGGGCGTCAACACTTACCACTTAAGAATTTCTTAAGAAGACAAAACGACAGAAGTATAAGTCTGTGAAGATGTCTTAGTGACTGTCTTAAAGAAAGTAAATGAAATGTTGAATTTGAAAGACAACCAAGTAAATTGAACTTGATTTAAAAAGACAAATCAAGTAGATAATATTTCGATGATATGATATTGGTCTGTGTAGTTTCTAACTATATAAGTACTTTTTCTCAGTATTACTTTTTGCATTCATACACATCAATTTGGTGCCTTTAGCGTATCCCATGAAAAAAGAAACTGATTTGGACCACCAAATTCACAATTGATGCATGAACGAAAAAAAAACGAACTTTCCCAAGGGAATGTCTTGAACATATATCCTCCAGTCCGCCGAAATAACAAACATCGATCTTTTCCTTGGCCCCTGTCATTCTCTCCTTGTAGCGCAGAACTTGAGTGTACTCGAGGGAGACATACACTCTATGTATAGCCAAGCTACAAATGTATTAGGTCAAGCTTCATGAAAGAAGACAGGAACTGAACTAGATGGATGTACCTATTATCCGCTAACAATTCACCGGTGATTGGTTTCATCTCTGCTCCAGCATTCAAACTCATTCAAACAGCAGGGAATCCATTCATAGAAACCGCACGGCTTTATGAATGGAGTACGGCACCATATGTATTTCTTTTCTATTTCCTCTTTCGTGTTCAATTGCTTCGTTTGGGGATTCTGTCGATGAAAGAAGTATGACATATAAGTGGATGTTGCACAACAGTCTGTGAATAATAAGAATGTTAAAAAGTGAGAAAACTGGAACCACCTTAAACCCCAAACTTCTGATTCTTTAGATCCTGAAATGCATGTTTTATGGCGACGTCGATAATGTGCTAGTAAAGAAAACAATATCAAGCTTTAGCTACCTCTAGGGGAACATACAGATAGCGAGTTTTATTCTGACAAGTAGGTGCATATTCTTTGTCTATATTAGTTGCAGCTTTGTCCCTGTGGTCTCTACAGATGCCACAAGTGTATAATATTTCCCGGTACCCTATCTTGACAGGGGTAGCGTTACATTCTTTCAGGTGTCGTTACAAAACAGAGATTACAAGAAAGGATTTCGTGAGAAACTGTACAGCTCATATATTCTACCTTAATGATAAATAGATGTAAGATTAGGAGTATCATAGCAATAGCTTTCTTATCAGCCAATAAGGATCGCCTGAAGCTATGATATGTTTTATTTGAATGACTGCTACAAGGGAGCATATCATCTTTTGGTGAGTCAGATGTGAAACACAATGAAACAGTTCAGTGAGGCACTTCTTAGATGTTTGTCAGATAGTAACTTTGACTACCCAAGCGTTAGCTTGTTGATATTATCTTAGATAATACGTATAGACTTGGCGTCCGTATTTCAATCATTATCGCATATCGTTTATCTTAGCCTGGAATGCGATGGCATCAGTGCTTCTTTGAAGACAATTAGATAAAGATGAAGTTTTGATGGATGTGATATTCAAAATATAGGGATCATCATAGCTGTTAAAGACTCACATTGAGCTGTTGTTGCTGGCTGGCCAAGGGTGATTCAGCAGTCTCGTCATCAATATCAAGTGCCTGCTCCCGATTGGTCAACCCATTCTGGCTATATTATAATGAATTATACCGGGTTTTTTCTACCACTAACTTTCCAAACAAAGACATCCTAAATCAGAATCAAAATTAACTCAAACGCATTATTGCTGCAACGTGTGGAAAGATACAGCACAGATGCAATACTTTTTATCCATCCAACGCCACTCAAGAAAATTGTAACGTGATAATCCCAACGGTTTGGTTCCCTTCAACCTTACATCCTCTTTCTAATAGAGCTCCTAATACGGGCACATTAGGGACACAGTAGCATGCACAAAGGGTGCACAGGTACAAATCCCGATTCTATCAGCTACCACCTACGCAGTGGAGTAAGATAATGGTCCTAGTATCGACCTCTCAGATGGCTGTTTTCGTCAAAATGACCACTTTGACACAATTGGAACACATCATGCTTTCAACGCTAATTTCGGACTATTTAGCGGAATTACACGGGTAGCTTGTGCGCGTGTGCCAACTGTCATACAGAAGTACTTGTTGACTATAGTGAGGAAAATACCCGGAAGACGACTGGCAGCTCCGTCTGTGCTGATCGCCATGATTTGAGACCGTTAGCGGGAGACACGAACCAATAAGGGTTGTATGAGCAACGTACTGACCCTTCTCACACGAACCCTTACCTCGCCGTCCTCGCTTTCGTGCAAGCTCACGCGTGTTCTCGCCACGCTGTGATCTCGCGGGAGCACATCTAAAGATGGCGCTGGTGATTGAAATGGGATGTGCGTCACAGTTTGGACGTCTCGACTAGACCGCCTGTTGGGACAGAGATTGTGAAAATTGGATTTTAAAACTCTGAACAGCAATTGGTGCAATCAGGGGATCGATCAAGGCAACCGTGACCCTAATGGGAACATTTTCTTTCGTATCCGCCATTCACTAATTGTTATTAATTGTGTTAAGGAGCTACCACCGTGAGACGAAATGAACGCAATGGTAGCAATGCAAAAGCTCACATAAAGCTCACATAAAGAAATCTATAATCTGCTTAGGTTGACCAACAAACATGACTTATAGTATGCTTCTAGCTGTGCCATTTCTATTCTGTGTTCGCGTAGTTTTCGAGAAAAAGACAAGCTTCAATTTCCCAATCAAATATAACAGTTTTAAACTAATTGTATCCAATGCACGTTTTAAGTCTTTTGAAGCTGCCTGAACTGAGCGGTTAGCATATGATTTCTGAAAGAAAATGTGCCTGTAATGGATGGTACTATGTGAAGATGAAGGTGTAATGTACAGATAGCTTCTTTTCTGATATGTTTTATTTGCGACATAAACCGTGATATTGTCTAGACGTCTGTACAGTCATAGAACCATTTCAAGGTCTTTTACCGAGTTCCTTTGACATTTAGACAAGACAATTATTGAAACTTTACATCTTACGATGCTAAATAAACCCCCAGGTGTTTGCTCGTCCTTCAAACCTAAGAGCTTCAGATATATGGTGACATTAACCATCCTTTCTTGCGTTACCGGCATAACTCCTGAGGCGACCGTTGTCATGCATCCGCCCAACAATATTGCGACGCGGTATCACTTAAATCATCTCTAGTTCTTATGTTTTCGAACATAATTTACGTGCCCTTTGCTTCATGCTTAATTGTCGAAACATCCCGCTATACGTACAAAGAAAGCCTCGTGAAATCACACGGTATTGGTTAGGCACTGGTGCTTTGAAAATATTGCTTTGAGCTCTCTTTTTACTGTCGAAAGTAAAATCGGTAGGAACGACCCTGAGTCAACAATCAACACGACATCTGGCGCCAGAAAAACGCGATGTAGCGTGCCTCCTTGGGCAGACTCACTTCAAGATGTCATTATTATACATATATCCGTCTGGAACAGAGGGACATAATCTCCAAGCAAATCTACAAGTGGTAAGAGAGATTCCATGGGCCGAAACAGTAGCCATTGGCCACCGGGGATCTGCGGCATAACACATTAGACAAGCTCATGATGAACAGACAGGGGAGGGGCGATCTTTTCTGATACTTGTTCTGCTCCTCTTCGTGTCTTCTTAAGGGCCCTGTCACACCTGTGCGTATATGCAAGTCCGCATGAGTTGCGTATTAACAACTTTTTGTTTTAGGTTAATGTTAAGTTTGCCGCCAAAGAAGTCATTTCTTTGGTTAGATAACTAGGCTGCACAACGGTAGGTCAAATTAAGTAGAAAACAACTTCTTCCCTGCAAACTTTACATAAACCAAAAAAATGATCATGAGCAACTCATACGCACTTGAATGTACGCACAAGTGTGACAGGGCCTTAACGTCAACAGGAAATGGGCAATGGATACCGTTGCGGCTCATGGACACTGTGTTGCCCTAGGAAGATCTGCTTGGATTTTAAGAGGGACGGGCATTGCCTGGCCAGTCAGAAATCGTATAGAGCCTGTTGTTCTCCCTGAAGGATAGTGTTACCCTACAGAAATAAGCTACAGGGAACGACGTACCAACAAGTGGCCGAAAACTACGCCCAACCGGCTGTTACAAACTTCTGACTCTACAGAAAAAAATGCAATCGATTTTTCACAGGTCGATGCTGAAGCAATCTTTCCTCACTTTGCTTACGTCAGCATTTCGTCCCCAGAGTCTTACCCCTCTTTTCACAATCCATTTCAATGATTACTTTACACCTCGGGGGGCCTGCTCCCACCTTCTATCTATATTGGATTTCTGGTCTTCGCTTCATAGTTAAGTAAAAGGGCAATTGCTTCTCAGCCACTGGTGGTTGGATGCATTATTGGACACCCTTGCATAGCTTCTTTCAAGGCAATAGTCAATGAGGATATCTTCTGACAAATGTTAGAAAAGGGTATCTAGCAATTAACATTATCTGTGTGAAAACGACTGGATATGTTTGACCAGGGCTCTTAAGAGATACAGATATAGGCAGTAAATCGATACAAGAAGGCGTATTAAGGAAGCGCGTGGTTCTGATGTGTCACCATGGTTCCTAAATAAGGACAAGAATTCTAAAGATGGCAATAAAAGTGTTGTATTAGGTTTGATGATGACGACTTTGTCAGGAATCTCTTTACATGTCACTCCTTCTGGTGTAGTATTTTGTCTCCAAAACTGGAAATAATCGCCAAAATGTTGCCTAGTGTTGCCATTCAAAATAACTTTCTAAACATGTTTTAGTCATTTTGTAACACCTTTGAAGTGTTTATCTGTGGCCAAAAGACGACCAGTAAAGCATGGGTTGAACTACAGCTCTGATACTAAGGACCAAAACAAGTTAAACATATGTTACAAATCTCAGGTTTTCAACGTTTTCGTGCGGCACAGCGACGTCTCTTTTGGGCTTTGTGAATATCGCTAGGCAACATAATGAGAAAGGTAGCTTTGGAGATTAATAAAAACAATTGATCGGTTCGATCATACAATGGAGCCATTTGACATCTCTATTCTGTGACTCTAATACCGAATATAAATTTGTGTGTACGTAGTTTTGTTGTTGCCTTACACTTTCTAACAATTGCATTTTTTCTCCCTCAGTTGTGACAGTAAGACGATCAGAGTTGGGGTGTGCATCTGCTTCTCTTGGATCGCCGGCCTTACCGTGGCCATCGCCGAAGCCGTTTTACCGACCACGTCACACTTCCACGAGCGGTGCCTGGGGCGTGGTCTGGGGCGGCAGGCGGACGCCATCCCCCTGCAGACGTACAGTGTGGTGCCCGTGGGGCTGGTGGCGCTCTTTGTGGTGACGGTCTGCTACGCTCTGATCGTCAGGGCAGTCAGGTAACACTACTAAAATCTCATATTGATATGTGTTTTTGTTTATTTTACTTTGTTTGCACAAACAATACAGAATTGTGGAAGACAAAACTAAACCACATGAAGTATCATTCCTTGAATTGATGAAACATAGGATATAATTAAACATAAGTCATTTCAAAGCCATTGCAAGTCCATGATATCATTCATAAATCCGCGGGGTACATCAAGACAGCGGCATAAAAAACTTACAAATATCTCCCAATGAAGCATCAGTAATCCCTAACGTCTTCACACTTAGAAAAATTACCTACATGTTTAAGACATTGTTGAGAAGACTTTTTTTTTAAATTCATTTTGCAAAATAACAAATAAACAGAATAATAATACAATAATGCAACACATATACCACAGATCCAACAAATTAAAGACTAATATCAAGAATCAAAAAAATACCAGCCAACTAACACAACACTAACACAGGAGAGAAATCAGTGATAAAACTTTTTTTACAGTAATCAAATAACTTAATATAAATCAAGAATGAGAAAAAGTTGAGAAGACTTTGATGACATTCTTTTTCATGGAGCGGTCTTGAAACTATGAAAATTGACGTTATATCATCGTTCCTTAATCTGATGAAGAAAGTGAACATAAATAGATTTATAAGACTCGGGATATAAACATTGGAGTAAATTATGTTTTTATCAAAGACATATTAGATAATGATACTAAAGTCATTTTACTTTCATTTCAATTGGTTCATTGAAGCAATTGTAATGACGCGAGCCAAATTTACGGCTGAGCAAATGATATTTTGATCATATCAATCATTTTGGTCTTTCTGAATAATCCATTGATGTGCTTGTTAAGACTTACTTTGCGTCATGCGGAAAGGGATTTATATTCCAATTAAGGTGATCCTTTACGCATAGATGGCAATAGTTCCTGTGATGTTGAGTTGATTAATGTTGTCATTAGATGAATCACCAGTATCTATGGTAATCTACTTAGCTGATCAAGATGGAAATGGTTATGGGAAAGGCTAAAGATGACGGTTAAACGCACCGGAGATGTGACAAAGGCAACCATGTATTCTCGAAAGTATGTGTTTGATATCAATTGTATTTGGCAGCAATATTTCCGAACAAAGGTCCTCAGATAATGATAGCATTTGAGGACATCTACCTTCGTTGGTAGAGATGTTCAAACGAAGAGTTTGCAGTGGTCTTCTTACACTTATATCTGAAATTTTTCATTGCAACATTTATTTATGATACACGTGGAGACATACTCAAGTCATTCACATATTTTCATACCACCACCAAAAACAAAGTGAAAAGCAAAATGAAATTTGAAACTAACAAAGCAAACAAAACACATTTAAGAGAAGTATCTAATAGTATGTACAAAGGTTTGTCCAGACCATGAAGTGTCTGGTAATCGCAGCTAATACATTAAGGGTGATGTTGAGAAAGAAGCTTTCATGAAAGCCTTTGGCATCTGTAAAAAATATTTGGACATAGATGTATCAAATTTGTGAACAGTGCTTTTCTAGACTTGAAGGTTGAGTCTGCTTTTTCTTGAATGTAGAAGTAAGATTTTTGATATTTGTTATATTCCAGGATCCACATGAAGCGCCGTCTGACACGTCTCCGCCCACGCCGCCCTGTCATCTTCGTCCAAGCGGCACCAGAGAACACCGCTCTCGACAACAAGTCATTGCCGAACGACTGCAGCGTTGTCATCGTCCCTGCCACCCCCTCCATCTTCTCTCCCTCCGCTATCAGTGGACACAGTGAAGCCTTTACGTTTGCGTCCCCCGCCAGCTCCCCCGGTCCAGGTTTTTCCAGTGGAACATCGTCTCAAATCACTCTACAGACGCCCATAGCCTCTCCGTGTAACTCCCGCCTCTCATCGCCCGTCCCTCCCAGCCCTATGACCACCCTTCCCTCACCCATCCCTCCCAGCCCTATGGCTTCTTACTACTCAAGCTCAACCTGTACACCAAACACAACATCTTCACCATGTATGCCAGATACAGACATAGAAGAACTGACTGAAGATTCGACTCCGCAACAAGCCCCAAGCAGACAACACTTCCTCTTTGATCACGAAAACATCATGGCGCACCAACATGTCCGCCCAGTACATGGCCACGAACAAAGGCATCCTGGGAAATTCCTGGCAATCCCTGAAGATCAGGAGGGAGATCGGCCGGAGACGCCCACGCATGGACACGAGTTTCACACGTTCGGAAATTTTCTATCCGTGCCAACCCCAACCGTCTTTCGAGAAAGGGACAAAAAATCGCCACACTCGGCTACAGAAGGATACGAACTGGAAAACATGAGCGAATCGCCCTCGCCAACTGTCGTATCAAAGACGCAAACGGACATTCCGAAATCACCGAGGCGGTCGTCTATGTCTGCCCTTCACTGCCACCGCTCCTTCTTCAAGCGGAGAGTCAGTTGGACACACGCTGACAGCTATGACCTGAGTCAAGAGGGCAATGCCCCCGTACCCGGCATCAACCACACCTGTCACCCAGTTGTTGAACACCCCGCTGACCAGGTATCACGACGAAAACTGAGCTGGACACTGCCCGACCTAACCAAAAGATTCCGTGTGCGACCTAACTCGAACAGTGACGAAGAAAAAGGCAAGTCCTCCGATGACGACAATGCAACTGTCCCAAAGACCACAGTCAGCCGGATCGACCTGCATACGGAAACTGTTCGGTACTACCGAGACGACGACACATCCCTTCCTGATGTCACTTGTCCACCATCACTAGATTCAAACGGGCAGAAGTCGATAACGCCGGTTACAGACAGGCCGGCAACCGGTGCGGCATCCAGCACCTCACGGGACGGTAAAACGTCTTCTGGTGGCAACAGGAGGAGAAGAACGCGTCTTGCCGATCGCTCTCCCAGCCAGAGAATACCAGATGCCATGGACAAGTCTGCCGCCATCCGGTCAGTCTACATCATCCTGGCGTTCATCGTTGCCTGGATACCGTTGCCCGTGGCGATGCTGATTGAGTACCTCGTGGACAGCCCCGTTGTGTACAACTTTGAGACGATCGCCTATGTGCTGATGTTGAGCACAAGGGTCGTACACCCGTTGTTGTACGCTTGCTTTCATAAAGGCTTCAGGACTGAATTCCGACGCAGCTTAAGAGGCCTTAAATGCAAGAGGGAAACAACATAAACTGTACAACATGTTTTTTAGAAAATCTATTCTATGATTTTGAAAGGCTGTCTTTAAAGTCTGCCGGCAACAAACACATAGAGTGTGAGGCATAGAGAATAAATGAAAAGCCTCGATCTATTAAACAACACCAAGTAACCTGAAACAAATTTTGCTATAAATACTTGATACACTGAAGTACTCATAAGTAAACTGAACATTTTCTGAAAAATTGCTTATCCTGAAAGCTTATCTAAAATACATAGTTTTATTTTCATTTTCTATCATTTGCTTGTTTTGCTAAGAACAGAAGGAGTAGGTTTGACGGATTCAAAGAACATGAAATGTAATAAGATATTTGATATTTGTGAATCTTATGTACCAGCCTCAGAGTTTGTCGATAAATCTATATTTGATACGATAAGCCACAATTCTAAAGACTTTTCCATCGCTTAAGGGTTGCCGCGTCTGAAATTTTGAAACTCTTTTTATTGAAATAACATTTGATAACTTTGAACCTTAATGACGTGAATAAGGGCACGAGTTATACTGAACATTGTTACTGAAGATTTGAATTTTTTGTCATTTTCACTTAATTCAGAAAAACAAATGGCTTTTAGACTTACAACTCATGATACTTCACATTCTTTACTTCATACTGATCCACTTGTTTATAATGTGTATTGGGATGTACATACAATCGTGAAATGGTTGTGTCTTTCCCCTGACCTCAGCGGCATAACTGATTGAATTGACAATGGAGTTTCTCCAGCAATAGTTTATTGACATTTAGGTGCCAAAAGAAGCAGAATCAGTATTTGTTTTGTCATGAATTTATAAAAGTGTGTTAGATATTTTCTTCATTTGATATAAGTGAAATCAAAGCAATACACAAGAAACTGTAAATGTGAAGAATGATTTTTTTTTCTATTTTCAGACGCTCACGCGTGCCTTGTGTGCGTTCCTTGATACCGCACATTGGCTCTCAGAATATGTGATATGACTTGTTAATAGTACCCAAGAAAACAGAAGCTGGCCTAGTCAGCTTGTCTGTCTTATGACAGAGTGTAGTTATACGTTGGAAACAAACGGAAAATGCACATGAAAACCTGCATTGTCTCCAAGCATATCTACCGGTGGCAAGATGCTAGCAGTATTCACGGGCCAATACAAAATCCATCCGGCCACCAGTAGATCAGCTTGGAGATTCTACCTGCAGGCTGGTTTGCCTATCGTGGTTTCTCACGAGACTTTGCGAGACATTAAACGCCGATTACAGGTTTCAATTTTGAAATAAGAAAACACAGTTTTTTCTGAAGCTCAAATTTCCAGACGTCCCTTGCTTGCTGTGGTGAGTCAGACAAACACCGATTATGGGCCATTGTTGCCAGACTACTAGTGAATTTTCATGTAAAAAGGTATGCTTTGTAATTATGTACAATAAGATCAAAACGCATATGAAATTGGATATTGATATGGTAAATGTTGATATGAAAAAATTCAAAGAATTTTACCGATTTCTATGTTTCTCTAATCAAACGTAAAGAACGATGAATTATGGTATATTTACATAACCTACACATATTCCCAATGCAATAACAAGCTTTGTTAGATTTGTTTTGGTTTTTCTTTGGATAAACTTGATCTTGAGATTTAGGGTGAGCTAGGGACAAGGTGATAAGCGTGTGCTTTAGAAATTGAATTAATTTTATGATACGAAAAGTAGCTTTTTTGGACAGGACCCCTTTTCATTTAATAGAGACTGTTGAGTGACCCATGACCTAAAAAATAGAATATAATCCATGATGTTAGATTACGATTTGAAAGAAAATAAATACACAAAATGCACTTCTTTATCAGTGAAGATATCGTTTGTCACGCAACTGTCGCTGCCTCAGTGGAAATGGAGTATTCACAATCTGTATTACGTTTTTGACTATGAAAATGGCAAAGAACTCATTCAAATTGAATCAAGCACAATTATTCATCAATATATGGTCAACTGGAACATATCAAACAACACTGTAACAATAATGTAGATGATAGACAATACCTGACTGTTTAGTACCATATCGCACCAATTTTGCACAAAGTGTATGTTTTATATCGTTTGTTTTGGTATTTTCTGTGTTTCTAAAACAACTGGTCATTTTTGTAAGAGATTCTATTCACAAGCCGTAAGAACAGGACAATGTACAAATAACCATGTACAGCGTTGCCTCTGAAATATTAGTAATAAAAGTTATCACTAATGTATCACTTTGACTTAAGCTACAATAAAATAAACCAGAAATGGTTCTGAAACTGTTATGATCTGATGTTATAATTTTTATGATCTCTTGTTATGATCATTACATCTAGATTATAAGATTATAAGATTTCAAAGTTTTCGCCCCTGAACGAAGACTATTGAGCTGAAGCAATGGAAAAATAACATGATTGGAAAACGATGAAAATGCAATGATATCAGTTGTAGTTGTAGCAAACTAATATAGTAGTCGCCCTATTTACATTTCAGCGTTTTTGTGAGTCTCACTTTTATAAATGGCAGTTTATAAAGGTATCTTCTGTTGCCTATCTCTTGAATAAAAACTAGTTACAAAAGGTGGCGTCGTGTGGCGTAACGGCTAGAACATTCGGCCGTCAAACAAGGGAACCCGAGTTCGATCCCGGCTTGCCCCCAGACATGCGCCCAGACATGCGCCCAGACGTTGTGCCCTTGGGAAAAGCACTTAACACAGATTTCCTCATTTCTCTCAGGTGTAGTCTTTGTAAATGAGTACCTAGCTTCGGTTAGGGACGTCCCTAGGATAGGACGTTAAATGTAGGTCCCGTGTTTTGGGAGAGCCACACCCCGCGCACGCTAAAGAACCCACCGCACCATTCGAAAAAGAGTAGGAGCATGCCCCGGTGTGCGATGGTCCAAACCTTAGAGTCTGGTCTGGGTTTACATCTTGAAAAGGTGATAGTCACCTGTTATGTCAATCCTTCCACAAATGTGGTAAAACTGAATAAAAAAAAGAAAAAGAAAAAAAAGATGCGAAACCAGACAAACATCTTTAAACTGGTACTCGCGGGGCTTCTCCGGCAAAGCGATGATATTGATTTTTGTTCTCGTAAGTCGTGGGAGGGATGATCACAACTGCCAGTATATTGCCACCGCGCAATTTCGACGATCCACCCACCCTCTGGTCACGAAACCTGTCCTCGGCAATCATGTGAAACAACCAAACTGTCGCACGTCTGTCAAACAGATGTTGGTTCTCTTGTGACATATCCTAGTGGTGGAAGACACGCAGCTATAGATACATTGATTGCACTGTTAATTAGTTTTGTCGTGACAACGTTTTCAAGCCCATAGAACTCATTAAGACGTTCGGACCAGCGGATCAGAGCAATTGGGGGCGTAATTGTTGATTTCAGTCGAAAGATGCAAGAAAAGCTGTGACATTTGGAAGTGGCTATTTCTATACGCTTATCAATTTTGCACAGTCATAGTCAACAACACAATATATAAAGAGCGTCGACTTGGCAAGTTGACGCCCTTTGTTTTTCTTGCATCGATTCCGAGTCATAATTTCCTACCATTTGCTGGCTAGTAGCCGCGACACCAACTCCAATGATTACACCTGGTATTCTAAGTGCCACATTTAAAAAAAAGTGAATTCAACCATCAATTAATCCCCGACACTCTGATATCCAGATGTTTAGCAAGACATGCTTGAGGCATCAACAAAAACACCGCATTTTTCTTAATGTGCCGGCGAAATTATGAGAGCTGAATCATCACCGCATGTTGACCGGATCACGTATAAATCATCGTTCATTCAGGTAGTCGTCTGATTACTATAATCCTTTTTGTCTCCTTCCTTCCTTCACGAAGAGATTACAGGAAATACGTCTAATCTCTGTTGAAATTAAAATGATTACGGCATCTTTGATGACAAGCGTCTGCTCACACCTCTTAGATAATTGTATCTGGCTTGGGTGATCTTTGAGTCATTACAATCTCGCCCACATAGGCTTGAGTGGTGTCATATTCAGATCACTGCCCCAAAAACATGTACTCTGTAGTAAGTGGTCAACCTTTCAAATTTAGGTCTCAGGTCTTAGTTTTATGGTCGTTGATGATCATGCCATGAATAGTAAACACATGCACAGAATACACTATTTGTCTTTGACATGATAGACATGTAAAATTACCTGATAGAAAAATACCCTGTCAAATTTCTTGTGATCTACTGCTCTGCAACGGCGTGTTGGTCGTCATGGGCAAAGTGTAGACTACCTTAAATCGACCGATATATTACATTCTTTACACCAAATATCTCCAGCCAGGCGCTTTATCATCCAGGGACCACTTTCAGACCGCTGTGGATTCTCCATAAAAGCTCGCACATTTGATGGGGATTTTCTCCATTCAAGCTAGCACGAGGTTATGGTACTACCAGAAGATAGATTACGGTACGCCGCGGGAAAGTCACATCATTGTTGCAATAACAGACGACAGGAAGCCCGCTAGGAAAGTGTTCCCCCAGCTGCTTTGCCATCAATCTACAGCCAGGAAGTGCAAACATTAAGGATGCTTCGCTGGCTAGAAAATGGTAAAGTTTCCAGTTAAAAGTGCCATCATGATATATGGCTGGATACCGGGTCAAATGACTGAGTGTGTGAAGTTTGATCTGGTTTGCTTCCTAATATGGTAAATGCTACGGGAGAGTGGTTGAAGAGGACCCGCTCTATCGCGGCTGTGATGCGCGCTTCTCGCGTGCACCCAGCAGATGTCTCGTGTAAATCCACGCGATCACTTGCGCAATGAAAATGATTTATCATAGATTCAAACCTGATACCGGTTTTCCCAGATACGACCATTAAACTCTAGACATTAAACTCTATAACGTAGAAATGTTCTTGATGAAATATGTTGGAAATGAAGTCGATGAAATATTTGTACAATCGTATAATTAATATGAAGCAGTATAACATGGAAAATGCAAACCAAAAATAATTTTGAACAGTTTTGAAACCTTTGCTTTTGGTTGGTCGATATGTTCTATTTATTCTAGTTCTTGCGTTAATATGTAAAGGCGTAATCGCGAGGGACAGCCGTCATGCCCATGAGGTACAATATACACAAGATTTTTTCAAAAGGCTGAAGCGTCAGTCATTATAACATATATGACAGCACCCATCCCTATATATTGTCATAGCAGTTGGGCTGCACAACTACGCATCCACAGGAGGTATACTGGTATCAGCGGGTGTTCAACTTACATATTCTTCCCCATGTGTTGACTGCTAAGAAGAGAAAGCTGTATTAGCCATTCTAAAGCAGCGTATACCATCATTTACGACTAAGTTTACATAACCAACACCACTAAAGTTTAGTTGTCTTTCATAATGTTATTTACCAACACAAATGACTTTCATGCTATCATTTATGTTATGATTAGGTCGTGGATCGAACCCTCAATCTCCATCCATGGAGGTAAGGTGGGCCCTCTAGGCTCTACCCACTATGAAGCAGTCAAGATTTCTGTCTTTAGAAAGCGTATGTGTAAGGAGTTTGCTGTGCACGATGAACCCCTAGTGTAATACTTTATCTTCCTTATCAATGATAGTTCACATTGATAAATTTTGCTAGTTTCATGCCCTTAGCTCACTAGTTCTCTAAAGCCTCCATTAAGCGGTCCTATCTAACTTCAATTCACATTTTTCTTTCAGATAAAAGGCCCGATTTCCGGAGTAACTCAAGGTCTATGGAGAGCGCTTTAGAAAGAGTAATGTTTTTAGGAAAGATATCAGAAAAGCAATAAATATCTTGCCCAAACTGATGTGATTTTTGTCATAAATCATGTATGCATGACGTAAGTCCCCAACAGGCCCAACCTCAACATCGTAAAACATCTATCTTCAAAAACGTTTTAAGTTCCACAGTATACAGTGTTGTTGTCCAAGACGCTGTACTTCTGTTCTACAGAAACCATTCATGATGTATTTAATTTTTAGACTGGAGTAGCCCTTCGTCATGTGAGAAATAGATTTGCTAACTTAATTGATATTACAGTGAATACAAAACTGGCCAGAAATAAACGTTAAAACGGAACCCATACATCTAACACGAATTCTGGTGCCAAACTGCAGTGCTCTCTCAGACTCAGTGTCAAGACAATCCATATGAACAGCTTAAAATCCAGTACATGTAAGAGTTCACGAAATCCACTCTATAACCCTCTTACCTCTACTTATCATCACGTTAAGTGGTTATTTTTCAGCCGATTCAGATCCCCTTAACGTCGTCTGTATGATCTACGTCCTGCTTGAGTCATGATTGACTTTGTAGGCTTAAGTCTTAAGTCCAGGCTTAAAAAGGATTAGTCATGTGGAGCAGTACAAGATTGTTGTCATCGCACTATGGGTCACTAGTTGCGGATTTCCCTAGAGCTCAACTGGTGGCAGCCTCAAATTTGAGCTCCTAGTTCCAATTAACTGGTAACTGGGAGACCCCGGTTCAATTTATATTTAGGTAGGCAAGGTGTGCCCTCTAGGCTCTACCCACTATGTAGCAGTCAAGATTTCTGTCACTGTGCATGCTATGCTAAAAAAATCTGGGCTGGCAGTCTCTAGAACTGCGCGGAAAGAATGTCCGCCAAGTTACTCTATATATTAAGATCATCCACAATACTGTCTATGTTCCACACACGACCATGATTGTCCCGGTATCAAGGCCAAGTATCATTTACCTACTAAACTTAGGACTACCCCACCAGTGTCAGTTCTACCACTACTGAACTTGTTTCACTTCACTCATTATGCTCATGGCAACCTCACGGCATATTTTCCCATGTTCGGGATGTTCTGATCTTGGCATGTTGACCATCGCCAAAGGAAAAATTATATTTCTTTCTCGAAATCAAGTTAAGATTTAATCGTCTGTTGATTTCATCCATAGAATTTACTTGCTGTGGCATGTGCGTTGGCAACAGAATCGCCCACTCAACCGTATACGGGTACCTGGGGTGTAAGCCAGGGTGATATACGTGGTTGCCTGCTCCGGATATGCAGCCGCTCATCGATGATGATGATCATGACTCATCTGAATAAGCTGATATGGTTTTGGACATTGAGTCGCCTCAGGTAGCTGTTTTCTGGATCTGACGCCCATACATAAAAAGACAAGCACGTAAACATTATTGATGTGTGTTATCTGTGTGTTTCGCTAGGCCATCAAGACTACCCTGTGCAATAACGTTTAATGGCTTCTAAGGCTCCAAGGTCCTTGTACAGCAACTGACCCTGCAATCAGCCGCTGGCACTCCGCCCACGACGTTTTTCAGCTTGTCATGTTAATGGCATCCGGTAGGATCAACTCTGACATGAGATTCTTGGAATAGCGACGGAAGCAGAGGTGGTGGGCGGCATACTGGTGACTCTGGCTGTACGTGGGCGATCATCGTTATTAAAGTCATGAAGAGGCCCGTGTAAAAGGGAAGGCAGGGGTATCAACAAGTATGGTGGATTATGGCGTTTTTCTGGTTAGTGGGTGCACACCTGCCGCACTGGTAGATTTGACGTCATACGGACACCAGCATGGATGCAGACACAGTTGTCTATATTCCAGTGAATTATAGCTCAAGCTTTCGGACATCTAGATATCTTTTGACCCTCTCAAATAGCTGTTAATAGCTCACAGAAGAGCATACTGAAAGAATGTTACAATAATTGCCGATGAGCACACATAAATATGCACATGAATGGTCTTATTTACGTAACAACACAATCTGACCATGGCAGTCTGTGTACATCTGAGATATGGTCCCTCAAAATGCAGATAGGGAAACCAACATCCAACATGGTGATCAGCTTCTGCCTGCTTCATTGATATATATGGAAAGTGAGTAAAAACGCTGTACCTACATCGATTCCAAAAGACACTCTCTAGAATGAGTAGAATCTGGGATGTTTTCCAAGAAGGCAGTTAACTGAAATCACGAGCGTTTTTGTTATCAAACTACCTCGTCGAGACAATTGATCGTACTCCATCGTATCTCCCAACCGGTGCTGTTAGTCGCCATTAACTTGGTATCTACTGTTTTTCAAGAGGCATAGAAAATCCAGGCATGACAATTTTCCTTGAATAACGTTACCAAATACACAGTGTCATTTGTGAGGTAGATATAGAGCGTCTGCAAATGATTCTATAAACTATGTTCATAAAGAGTGAACCTACACAGCACCTCAAAAAAAAACAGTAGCAAAATAAACATGGAAATTACAGATGCAGATACTCTGTAGGAATATTCTTACTAGAACCTCGGGGACTTTGGTTTGTCGAATGATGAAACTTTGTCTCAAAGTTAAAAGTATTTGGATTTCCGTTCCACGCTGTTAAGACGTCGCCCGGAGAGCGCCATTATCCGTTGTACCGCTCACGACTCAAATGTAAAGATCAAGGAACGTCCTTGTGGCTTGTAGAGACAATTCAGAAGAAGGATGAAGCAATCGTTCCACGCCGACAAAACAGATTTGCGCCTTGGGGATCCGGGATGGCACGTTTGCAGCTACTGTATCTTCAGAATTTGATAGTAGTGGTTCCCGTCGGTTTTCTTTATTGCTTATAGGCTTGAAGTCATGGAGGTTATTGCAAAAGTTTCCAACTTTCAAGTACGGCAAGGATAACTGCCTTCCCCCATAGCAACTTCCGGTATGAAGGACAAGCACATTTAGAAAGGTAAGTTTCCGTCCTGGAAAACATGACTCACAGCTTTGCAAGGTTTCGTGACTTTCAGTTTCAGGTCAAACACGTTACAAGTAGAAAAGAGACCGTTAGCGCTCCTTGATTGATTTTTTCTCCTTTTTTCGCCCTTAAGTTAACATGCTTTCCACACCAGAGCCTATTTCCGTCTCTGTGCCCTTGAGCAAGTAGAGGGCTAGCTATAATCTACTGGTTTTGCTATTCTTTGCCATAACTGCTGAGTGTAAAGTAGATTGTACCATCTCTAAAGGCTCGGTATGGCCCGTGGTCGATGTTAAATCCCCTATTTTTGTTTTTATTGGGTGGGCCGCCTACTCTCTCTTCGTAGCCAGCAGGGGCTGAATTACAAGGAGCTTACAATTGGCTGGGCTAGGTTGCAAGGGTCTGGATCATGGAGCGGCTGTTATTTGGCACTAACTCAGGTGACCTCAAGACGGCAACTGCCCCATGGCCATGTGCGGCCATTGAACTGCATGGTTTATGAACCACTCACACCGGAAGAACCCCTACTCTTCTCGATAAGTGCGGTGGATTCTTTAACGTGCTCGAAGTGTGGCTCTCCTCAAACACGGAACCTCATTTAACGTCCTATCCTAGGAACGTCCCTAACCGAAGCTAGGTACTCATTTTTACCTGATTGAAGTGAGGAAAGTCGTGCACGGTGCCTTTCCCAAGGGCACAACATCGGGATATATCAGTGGTCTCGAACCCGGGACCTCTCGGTTCTGATGTCCCAAATATCGTGATCAAGCACTGTACCCTCTAGGTCATTGGACAAGGAATCTTCACCTCCGTGAATGAAGGTATTGTTTTCAGTGTGTCTGTTCATCTTTCTGTCTGTCTGTATGTGTTTCAGCAGTGTAGTTTTTCCATAGCCTCTACCAGGCTTCCGTCCTATCGTTGGGAAAATAGTAGAAATCAGCCGAGGTACTCCACTATATAGGGTAGGTCCGCTATACAGTAAGGTTCCATTTTGTCCATCGAAATGGTACTTAACTGTATAGCGGACCTACCCTGTAAAGCGGAGTACCTCGGCTGATTTCTACTATTTTCCCAACGATAGGACGGAAGCCTGGTAGAGGCTAAGGAACGTTCACGGGACACTGACAGGATGCTTAGGTCGACTGCCCCAGGAGGTGTCAAAGGTTATCTCATTTCCTGCCTTCAATCTTCTGCCATTTCCTCTTAACTGTGGTTCCATTGGGAAAATGATGTTACCCACTTTTTCCAACTAGGAAAAAGTGGGTGTTTTTTGACGAAAACTTTAAAGGAGGATGACTACAAAAAGAACGAATGGGTCTTCATGATAGCTGCTGTTGGTAACTTGAGTAGAGATGCACTTTAATAATCAGATGCAATTTATGCAAATTAAGCCTTAGTTTTGCATAAGTAACGAGGAAATTTAAAGGAAAATGACTACAAAAAGAACGAATGGATCTTCATGAGAGCTGCTGTTGGTAACTTGAGTAGAGATGCACTTTAATAATCAGATGCAATTCATGCAAATTAAGCCTTAGTTTTGCATAAGTAACGAGGAAATTTAAAGGAAGATGACTACAAAAAGAACGAATGGATCTTCATGAGAGCTGCTGTTGATAACTTGAGTAGAGATGCACTTAATCAGATGCATTTTATACAAATTAAGCCTTAGTTTTGCATAAGGAAATTTTATAATCATGGAATTTTCCATTATGTTAATTGATTCGATACATGTCATGTGAAGTGAGTAATGTAGGGTTGGCAGAACATTTACTAGACATTAATTATGCAGAACCTCATTTACCTTATTCCATAGTCAGTGTGGTAAAGGATGGGACATCATACTATGATATCTGTAAGGTATAAATGTCACCATCATAAAGATGATAAAGATCCGGATGTCATTTGCATGATTGATGATTTTTTTTTTACTTCGGTTTTTGACAGACAAGGACGACGTGACACTGCACTCACGTTTATATTAACAGTGCCACGTACAGATAACAACATACCCATTTTAATTTTCACACACCTGGGCGAAGTGAGGAAAGTCGTGTAAAGTGCCTTTGCCAAGGGCACAACATCGGTGGCGTCAGGGAGATTCGAACTCGGGACCTCTTGGTTCTGAGTCGAACACCCTGCCGTTACGCCACACGAC
Source organism: Branchiostoma lanceolatum (assembly GCF_035083965.1). Taxonomy (NCBI): domain Eukaryota; kingdom Metazoa; phylum Chordata; class Leptocardii; order Amphioxiformes; family Branchiostomatidae; genus Branchiostoma; species Branchiostoma lanceolatum. The sequence goes on along the minus strand of NC_089722.1, from coordinate 27,887,764 downwards.
CCCACTACATGATTGATGATTGATATTAAGCGAGAAACTCGCAATAAAACGAAAGGTTTACAAAAACTAAATACTCCACAGAGGCACGATATCTTCGAGTTCTTGATCGTCCCTGAATTCGTGTCGTCGTTCAAACATCAAGGAAATCGTCGAGACGGTTCTATTTTCCCTAATCCAACGGGATATCGCTGTTTTCACAACAGTGTATACCTAGCTCTGATCATGAAAGCCCCTACAAATAAACCCAATGCATCATCGCCAGTTTAGGGTGTTATCCCTAAGACCCATAATACCGCCACACTGGGGGCCAGGCATATTCATACAGGATGCATCAAACTGCAAATGGCAACTGTAAGCCGCGCCACTTTATGTCCGAGACTGCCGAGGCGGCCAAGATTACGACTGAGTGCTTTATGTGCGATGTTTGAACAGCGGCGGCACCGTGAATCGTACACAATCGCGATCTCTAACGGCCCTCCGCAGCTGCGATGTCCCGATTGTAAACACGGAGATGATGGTCACGACGCCTGTAAAAGCAGGTTTGCCTTGAGGAGACAAGATACCGCCGTGATAAGACATCACATCACAGCTCAATTCGCAATTCAAGCTATCTAAACTACTGTAACGGTAAAGGGCATCATAGATTACACGAAGTGACTAGGATCAGGCGGTAGTTTGAAAGGCGGGATGACTACGTGTGCGTCCGCTAGCTATGATTTTTCAACAAAGCAACACCATCAGATGTAGAAGGCACAGCTTTTCTTTACAATTCTACGGTGCGTTCTTTTCTGTCATCATTTGTATAACTTTTCTTGCTTACAATTGCTTGTTTGATATTTTTCATCTTAAGTTACATTGGATGCTTCCTTTTATTTACATATCAACCAGACTATGATCTATCATTTCCATCCATGTAATAATGTAAAAAAAAGAAAACTGGCAAAGTTAATTAAGAATAAAGGAATAAACAAATTAACGAAGATGCTTTCTGTTTGAAGAATAATATAATACTTACCCCTTATGGATTTTAACACGTTACAGTTTGTCTTGCAGAGCAATAACAATAAATCCCACATATTGGATGTAGCACAAATTCAAAGCGAGAAGTACTTGAGAAGGTTAAGGTTATACTCGATAACAATAACACCCTATTACATTTGAAGAGAAGGTTATGTTTTGGGGTATTTGTGTTCAGGTGCTTGATATGATTTGTAAGACAAGGGGGAATGAATGGGAACGGAGTTTCTTTTACAAACTAATATGTACATGTCTGAGGTACTTCTGCGCTGCTTCCTTCTTCATGGCAATACGGATCAATACTGTTAACCGCCGCTAGGAGGCGCTGATGATGTGAAACGTTTACAGGTAATCGTTAGTGTCTGTGTACAAAGAGCTTTGATTCCAGTGATTTACAACTTTATAGAACTATTCACAGAATGCAATCAAGAATACAGCAGTACAACATAGTTTACAAAATATAATAAAGCAAGATCCAATAAACCGCCCCGTTGTAAAGTACGGGCACATTAACATGACGGAGTTGTCTCCCTTGTATCATAAGCGACGGGCAAATAAGAAACATCCGCCATTTGTAGACATACAGCAAGGGCGGGCGCCAATTTAAGTGGACACAAGGGACAGATGCTCAGTTTGGTCTAGCTTACAATGCCGTTATTATATAAATATGTTTTCAAATAACTGAGACAAGCACTTCTTCTGTTCTATTTTTGAATCAAATCATCCTTACCCAGATGTGCGCGTTTATTTTTGGTCAGTTTGACACATTTCTTATCACGTACGGCCTAAAGGTATATTGGTTCTTCATCTGGGTTGTGTTGCCCATGTGTATCATCCTTGTAGCTGTAAATTGTCATCTTAATGTGTGTTATATTCGGTCGTTCTATCGTAGCATGATATCTAACAATAAGAAGGCATTTCTGTCTAGCTTCAGTGGTATTTTCCGCGGCCTTAGTATAGATGCTGTACATGTATTAAGCGACAACAAAGCACTGCTTTTCTTAAATCTACCTTTTTGCAGTTTGTATGATTTATGATCTCAATCTAACGGTGATACAGTATTGAGAATAACTTGAGACCATAGAGATACATGCGTATTCTATCGACAACATTTCAAATTCTACAACTACATCTTTAACGTTCCCTCTAATGCGTTTCTTCAAAGTGTTGTTTGTTCATGTACTTGTAGGTTGAGATAGTGAATTATTTTTCAACTCGCAACCCAAAAGTCATAAAGCTATGTAAAACTCACAGTCCGATTAATGACAACGACTATAACAATGTATTTTTCACGAATAGTTTTATTGTTTATTTAGTAAAAATATATAAAGACTAGCCATTAACAATAAAGGCCCTAGCCCGAATAATAAAAATACTTATGATGATATAGCTACAGATTTTATACCGTCTTAAAAAAGCAGTGATCAATTTTCACACATTATGTTTATATTTTCATATCTTGATTGGAACTAGAAAATTGATAGATATAACTATGTGGCAACTATACATATTCGCATTGGTGAAATCTTTGGTAAAACTTATAATAACAAATTTCATATCGATCGAGAGAGACATAGAAATCATTTAGAATTTTTCTTTCCGGATTTGGTAGTGGCCTTGGAAATGGCGGATAGCGCAGAAGATGCCGGGAGTCTTTTTTTTAGGTTCGCCCATCCTTTCCTATTGCCAGCCTGGGACTTAGTAGAGCGATTTAAACGATCTGGAAAAAACAAAAGCAATAATACATAAGTAGATAAGACAAACATGATAATTTCATCAGATGAAGTAGATAACATATTTACATTTTCATAGAATGTCGTATCCGACATGATACAAATCATTTTAATTGTTTAATTCAGTTGTTTCTTTTTGCCTAGTTTTTGGCTAATCCTGGATTCTGGGATTTGTTAGTGAAAAAGACATTGGAAAAATATCAAAGAGCACAATCACTGTGCATGTAATTTATGTTTTTTACGCATCTTAAACCTTTTTAAAGCTTTTTTTTCTGGCGGTCATATGGCAATACATTTTACTTCTGACTTCAACAGATACAATAATATCTTTCGCTATACAAAATGTTTCTACACCATCACAAATCTTTGAACACCACCGTTGGATGTATCAGCAGCGCCATCTAACGGAATCTTCTAAAAACAAAGACGCGCTAAACGGCTGAGCAAGGAATTCTTACCTGACAAACCCGGACAGTTCTTCTCCGTGTTGCTGATGACGGGTTCGTACCGCGTCGGTTCGTTCTCAACTTCACTTTCTGTGGTCACGGCAGGAAAGAGACGGATTAACTAAGGAGATCTACAGCAAAGAGGGAGGGAAGGAAGGAAGGAAGGAAGGAAGGAAGGAAGGAGGGAAGGTAGGAAGGAAGGAAGGAAGGAAGGAAGGAAGGAAGGAAGGAAGGAAGGAAGGAAGGAAGGAAGGAAGGAAGGAAGGAAGGAAGGAAGGAAGGAAGGAAGGAAGGAAGGAAGGAAGGAAGGGAGGAAGGGAGGAAGGGAGGAAGGAAGGAAGGAAGGAAGGAAGGAAGGAAAGAAGGAAAGAAGGAAAGAAGGAAGGAAAGAAAGAAAGAAAGAAGAAAGGAAAGAAGGAAGGAAAGAATGAAGGAAGGAATATCGTGATATTGAATAAGGAAAGTTTAAGACATTTCTTTCCTCCATTACTTTTAGTATTAGACAGCACGATCTTAGTCTTAGTACAGCACCACCAGCACCATATTTCAGGAATGCTGTGGAAATGAGATTGACTTACTAATGACTTTGATGAGAAAGTAGACGCCTCTCG